>NC_134837.1:1559298-1621807 GCF_004210375.1 Tachypleus tridentatus | reverse complement strand
CTTTTCAATATAAAATTAATTTTATTGTTAAACGGTATTTAGAAATTGAAATTTGTACCATTGAAAAATCATACACTAGATGTCGTTTGGTTATTATAATGGTTTTAGAGTTCCTGTGATAACTGTCAAGATTTTATGTTGGAGAAACAAATAGAAAAATGGAAACCAGATTCTAACACAAAAAAGTCACCTTCACACGTTTTCGAATACTGCAAACCAATAAACACAACATAAACAAACGCAAAATTAAAGTAGCCTTACTTATACAAGAACTCAAGCCCAAAATAAACCAATAGAATGAAACATTTTTACACCTATATTAATAAATATAATCAAATATCTAAGCACGCCCTCTATATTACTACACTCAGTTACACAACTCCATTCAAACATGTGGTCATCTATCGGTCAGTTACGTCTTTCTTTCTTTGAGAACATGACGATGACCGAAGAAGGTCGAAACGTTGTTCGTTCCTCTACGTAAAAAATTTTCTCAACCCAAACCAGCTGTTTTACATATGTATTTTTCTCTACAAGTGGTTTTTCGTCATCAATGATGATTTACGTATATAGAAAGGTGGGAAAATGTTCAAGGAAATCACAAACACTTCAACTGTAACGGTTATAAAGATAACAACCATGATTGTAATGTTCTTGATTATCTGTAATGACGATAAAACCAACTTGTAGAGAAAATTATAAAGTACTTTTTCTACCCATACCAGCCGTTTTATATACATAATATTTCTTGATTGGTTGGTTCAGAGTGGTGAGGTTTCATCAACGACCCATCTACACGAACGTAGATAAACACCATGAGCCAGTAAATCCAGTTCTCACGCCCACATCTGGGAACAAACCGCTCAGCCCCAGATAATATAGAATAATCTGAATATAATTTAAGAGGACTTTGAACATTTTCAAAATACAGTTGACATACTGCACGTTACAATATTCATATATCAACCTTGCACACATTTCATATATTAACATAATTTATTGCACTGTTCAGATAACTGCCGATTTTGTGAAGATAGTTTACATTTGGAGTAGGTACATATTTCTTAAAAGTAAACATTCCATGTGAGTCTACTAGTGAAGGTAATACCAATAAATTTAACTGTTTGTTGACCTTGGACTTGGTATTATATAGTTGGAAACTTACGTTGTTAGCTTTCTTCATGTTCCTATTTAGAGTCCTTACAGTGTGATTTAAACAGATCTAGCTAATTTTTAAAAAGGAAGCCAAAGGTCTTCAAATATTTATGTCGTTTCTTTATGTCAAAAAATATCACAGTCTGCCATTTAAAATTCATTATTATTACAAAAACAAAACAGTTCAGAATATGAACAAAATACAATTGTTTGACATTGTGAACAGGAACAAGAAGATATTGTTGAAATAATGCCACTATTGGTGATTGTTTTACAACAACCCTTCTTGCAACAGAGTAGCGAGAAACATCTTAAAATTATCGTTCAGGTATCATAATAATATATTGCTGCTTGAGTGTTTAGTGAGTTATTGTTTTATCATTAGAACCAACTTGAAGCAACACAAACGAGAATGCTCATATTTAATATTTAACTAAATGTAAACAAGTATACATGTAAGAATGTTTAAATGTCTTGTATAACATCTTCCAAACTAAACAAAATGTCTCCTGTATAACGTAATGAAGGAAACATATAAACAGCTGACACATTTTAAAGATAGATAGATAGAGTATTTGTACTGACAAAATAAGTTATAATTACAGTTAACCAACAGGTGACACATGAAAACCATGTGTTCACGAGTGTAAGAATTACACTTTTACATTTTAGTTTCTTGTTGAGAAAGTTCGGTAACTTTTGTTATCTCGTATAGAAATAAAAACTACACATAATTTTAAACTAGAATTAACTGTTTCTAGTTTTGATATGATACACTAGTCAACATCGTCTTCCACCACCTCTTGAACAACTCTTATTAACCGAATAGTGGGATTTCAACGTCATTCTTATTGTGTTTTCTGTATACTGTATAGAAATGCTCCACAACATTATTACACTAGGTGTTTTAAAGTATTTTCACAATCTTTCGTTCTGATTTAGTTTCGTTTACAAATGAGTGTGAGACTCATTTTTTCATTATTTTTGTCAATTATTATAATTATCCGTTGTAAAGTACTGACTCTATATTATAGTATCAAACATAAATTGTTTTCAAAATATTCTGAACCATAACGATGACATCTCAGTATATAAATCAAGTATGGATAACACCTGAAGATTGATTAATAAAGTTTGTTTGTTTGTTTGTTTTTGGAATTTCGCACAAAGCTACTCGAGGGCTATCTGTGCTAGCCGTCCCTAATTTAGTAGTGTAAGACTAGAGGGAAGGCAGCTAGTCATCACCACCCACCGCCAACTCTTGGGCTACTCTTTTTACCAACGAATAGTGGGATTGACCGTCATATTATAACGCCCCCACGGCTGGGAGGGCGAGCATGATTGGCGCGAGTCGGCGCGAACCCGCGACCCTCAGATTACGAAGTGCACGCCTTAACGCGCTAGGCCATGCCGGGCCCGATTAATAAAGATATGTTTATATAAATCAAGTACAGATAACACCTGGAGAGTGATTAATAAAGATATGTTTATATAAATCAAGTATAGATAACACCTGGAGAGTGATTAATAAAGATATGTTTATATAAATCAAGTATAGATAACACCTGGAGAGTGATTAATAAAGATATGTTTATATAAATCAAGTATAGATAACACCTGGAGAGTGATTTATAAAGATATGTTTATATAAATCAAGTATAGATAACACCTGGAGAGTGATTAATAAAGACATGTTAAGTATAAATCAAGTATAGATAACACCTGTAGATAACTGGAGAGTGATTTATAAAGATATGCTTTATATAAAATCAAGTATAGATAACACCTGAGAGTGATTTATAAAGATATGTTTATATAAATCAAGTATAGATAACACCTGGAGAGTGATTTATAAAGATATGTTTACATAAATCAACTATGGATAACACCTGGAGAGTGATTAATAAAGATATGTTTATATAAATCAAGTATAGATAACACCTGGAGAGTGATTAATAAAGACATGTTTATATAAATCAAGTATAGATAACACCTGAGAGTGATTTATAAGATGTTTATATAAATCAAGTACAGATAACCCCTAGAGAGTGATTAATAAAGACATGTTTATACAAATCAAGTATAGAGAACACCTGGAGAGTGATTTATAAAGATATGTTTATATATATCAATTTAAAAACAATAATTATTTCATTAAAAAGTAAGTGAAGAATAAAGTTATTTTTCTGACAGATGAAACTAATGACCGGAGATCACTGATTCCTGGATCTAGATTAATTCAGAAACGTTGAACAGTGTTTAGCTTGGTAATCCAATATGTTTCTATGATGTTACTAAACTAAATCTTTATATATCACTTCATCAATTATACTGGGCATTTCCAGATTGCCCCTGAAGAAGAAAGGTCCACCTTTCAAAAGCGCTAGGGTTACAAGCGTTTCTATTTCAATTTTATCAAGACTTCTTGGACCTACGTGTTTTTAGTACACCATGATTATAGTCATTATCATATTACGAGAACCCCTATTATAACTATTAATTATTTTATAGCCAAGGAATAATTGTGTTATAACTGTTAGTATTTTTCATCCTATCAGTTACTTTTATATCCTACGAATAAACTTATTATATCAGGTTGTCCAGAAATAAATGTCGTTTTTGGTTTGCGAAGTTTGGAAAAGTACAAACCATTGTTGTTTGTTTGTTTTTGAATTTCGCACAAAGCTACTCGAAGGCTATCTGTGCTAGCCATCCCTAATTTAGCAGTGTAAGACAAGAGGGAAGGCAGCTAGTCATCACCACCCACCGCCAACTCTTGAACTACTCTTTTACCAACGATTGACCGTCACATTATAACACTCCTACGGCTGAAAGGGCAAGCATGTTTGGCGCGACGGGGATACGAACCCGCGACCCTCAGATTACGAGTCGTACGCCTTAACACGATTAGCCATTTCAGGCCATGCCATTGTTGTAAAACATGCTTTAATCAAAGTAACAGCTATTTGCCTCAATACACTTTTGCCAACGTGTAACGATGTTGTTTATGTCCCTGCTGTACAATTAAGAGTTTCTATGGTCAATAAACTCCCTGAAAGCTTCTTCTGCAGCTGCTTGGTTTTGAAAGCATTTATTGTTCAAAAAGTTGTCTTGAGAAAGTTAAATTATGTAGGAGAATAAGGTGGATGAGGCAGGACCTCAGCTACTTCCATTAATGTGTTTTTATCAAAGGATGGCTTCCTTCCACAACCTTAGTGGTATTCAAGACTTTCATCTCCATGTCGAAGCCTTTGAACCAACACTGAACTGTACGTTCAGTAACAGATCTATGGTCGAATGTCTAATTGATGTTCTCTGTAGTTTCGGTAACCTTTCATCCAAGTTTGAAGCCGCAGAGAAACATCAGACAAAGTCCTTCTTGTTCATGCTGCCTAGGGAGCTGTGAAACTTACTCTGAGTAGAGATGAAATAGCAGACAATTAAGACACCTTGTAAGTGGCAAATGTTGGATTAAACCAACCGACCGTTGATAAGTTACTCAATATTCAGCTGCTAAATGTCATCATGATAACTCCATGAGTTATTTATTAATCCTAGGATTAACTGTATTATCATTCTTAGCTATTTTAAACTCTGTACATTTATGGATGTATAATGTTTTACTAGTTAGGATAAGTTGACGGAATTAATTACTTTTAGTTACAGCTAGCTGGGCAATTTGATGTTTTGGTCAACTGTGCAGGAATGGGGTCAAAGCAGCTGTTCGGTGACAAATACTTGACACCGATGCTCGGACAAATACGTCAGGGTAGTTCTATGACACTTTTGTTAACTTAGAAGGTGGAACAGTGAATAGAGAAAATCATTTATACTACATATTTTTTATATACATAATAAGTAAAACGACATGATATTTATACTACATATTTTATATACATAATAAGTAAAACGACATGATATTTATACTACATATTTTATATACATAATAAGTAAAACGACATGATATTTATACTACATATTTTATATACATAATAAGTAAAACGACATGATATTTATACTACATATTTTATATACATAATAAGTAAAACGACATGATATTTATACTACATATTTTATATACATAATAAGTAAAACGACATGATATTTATACTACATATTTTATATACATAATAAGTAAAACGACATGATATTTATACTACATATTTTATATACATAATAAGTATTTTATAAAACGACATGATATTTATACTACATATTTTATATACATAATAAGTATTTTAAAACGACATGATATTTATACTACATATTTTATATACATAATAAGTAAAACGACATGATATTTATATAATGCATACATATTTTATATACATAATAAAAATAATAAAACGACATGATATTTATACTACATATTTTATATATACATAAAGTAAAACGACATGATATTTATACTACATAAGTAAAACGACATGATATTTATACTACATATTTTATATACATAATAAATAATACGACATGATATTTATACCACATATTTTATGTACATAATAAGTAAAACGACATGATTTTTATACTACATATTTTATATACATAATAAGTAAAATGACCTGATATTTATACTACATATTTTATATACATAATAAGTAAAACGACATGATATTTATACTACATATTTTATGTACATAATAAGTAAAAACGACATGATATTTATACTACATATTTTATATACATAGTAAGTAAAACGACATGATATTTATACTACATATTTTATATACATAATAAGTAAAACGACATGATATTTATACTACATATTTTATGTACATAATAAGTAAAACGACATGATATTTATACTACATATTTTATATACATAGTAAGTAAAACGACATGATATTTATACTACATATTTTATATACATAATAAGTAAAACGACATGATATTTATACTACATATTTTATATACATAATAAGTAAAACGACATGATATTTCGGTGAGAATACTAGTTATCATTTCCATATTAAATGATACACATTAAGAAAGGTAGTTACTGTTTGACAGATTTATAATAATAATCTGTCAGAAATATTACCTTCAATGTTGTTCAATAGTTAGTGTATTTTAATCCATCAGAAATGTTACTTTCCCTCGTTGGTTTTCGGATTTACAAAACTAAAATCAGGGTTTCGGTTCTCCTCGGTAGACACAGCAGATAGCCCGAGATGGCTTTGCTATAAGAACACACACACAGAAATGTTACTTAGATTTAATAAAGTTGAAATACTGTTATACACTGTTTTCCTTCTTCAACCCCCAAAGACCGAAAAAAAATGTAGTGTTACAAAATACAATAGATCTAATACTAACGTCTTATAACAAGTGTAATTAATTATAATTGTGCTTTGAAACGAAGTTCACATAATAGTAATTGGTAATGTAAAGAGTTTTGTTCTCAGTAAGTTAAAACAAGATAAAGTAAACACTAAATAAAGTTTTAAGTATGAACAGGCTGCTTGGATTATCACATGTTCTTCTACTTGTATGAAAACTAACTTGCACTTAAATAATATACATACACACATATATTTAGTTATAATATTGCTTACTTCACAATCAGATTTTTGTGAACTGTACATTATTAAAATTGTCCACTTTACTAACCCATTTTTTTTCTCTAAAACAATTTTAATTTAAAAAGTTGTTTTTACAGTGCTGATGACTGATTGTTGCTCCAATGATGTTTATACATAAATGTTGAGAGTTTGTACACAACAATAATAACCGTTTATATTCATTGTTAAAAAATAAGTTAACTTTGTTTATCAATACAATAAATTATTATTTTTGTTACCTCAGGTTTGTGTTTTGGTAAACGCTCCTGAAGAAGTTGTGAAGCGAAACGTTGATTGTTTAATTAAATATGGACAATATTTTGGTCTTATAAGGTCATTTATTTCTAGTATTAATGCTTTCTGTAGATAGAAATGTACTACAGAAATTAAATACATTTATTTCATAGTTCTTTAAGTGTACTGAAGTAATTTAGAACAATTTCTAGTGTGTTTATTCCTGTACCATCTGCTGTCGGTGCTTTTGTGAGTATACCTAAGCTAAATTATATAATTCACGTGAGAATCATTTAAGATGTTTACAACACATCTTTTTTAGAAAGGAACACAAAAGGTATAAAATAATTATAATAACCTAATTTTATAAGGTTACTATTAAAAGTTTCTGTATTAACTTTGTTTAAAAATACGTTTCAAAATATACGTGACTTTGTTCTTCTGTTGAAGTTATGTTTTTCGAAACAGCATGTGTATTGTGTGATGTTAAACCTAAAGTATTTCATATTATCAGTAGTTTGTTCATCTATATGCATATGATATTTCATTTTTTGTTTTATATTATAAGTTGCATATCAAATGAAACTATGATCACATCGAAACAGACACACGAAAATTAATTCTTTGATTTTTGTTTATAAAATGATAAATTGTCTAACTAGATAAAACTTTTAATATAATGTTCAGATCGAAATTACAGATACTTTTAGACCACTATTAATCTTTTAGCTCTAAATATCTGAATATTCACGTGTTACTCGTACAGTCGTACTTAGTCCTGCATAAGGGCGGGCCGGGTGCGACCTAGAGATCAGCTTGTGCATTGGAAGATCCAAGATTCATGTTGCGATATACTACTGAATGCTGAAAACTCCAATTGTGATACGTTTTGATAGAAACATACAATCCCAATACTCGGTTAAGAGTAACTGTACAGACAGCGGTTACTACTGTCTGGCTGTCCTTCATAGTAATCATTTACAAGCCAGTGATAGCTATGACTAAAGTTTTGGGGAGCTGTCCTAGTTCTTTCACCCATGTATTGCATAAGATGTCATCAGGATTGAAAATATCAAATACTTACATAAGTACTTTTATTACCACTTCTTAACTTAACCATAAATTGATGTTTAACTCTACAAAAGTACACATGTATTTACTTATTAACTACATACTAAGACATAACCTTACAACAAAAGTACTTTAATACTTTTCTTTCAAACTTCATATGTGGATTTGATTTTTATATAAACATGATAACGTTCTTTGTAACATATCACATTGAATCATCGTCCCATTTAAATTTTGAAAATTGATTAACCAACTTAATAAGATATCGTTTAATCACACAGTTTGTTTGTTGTTGAACAGTTGATGGTTGTCTTCTTTACCCGAATGACAACATCTACATGTATGTACACAGCTTGTTCCAATATTCTGATCAAGTATGGCGCAACAGTCCTTCAGATCAACCTTTACTTTATCAATTTCTTTTTGAACAGTTGATGGTTGTCTTCTTTACTCCGAATGACAACGTCTTCATATATGCACACAGCTTGTTTCAATATTCTGATCATGTATAGTGCTACAGTCCTTCTGATCAACCTTTACTTTACTGCCTCACGTGTTAACATTTAATTACACCTGTTATTTAGCTGCGTTACAGCAGCCAATAAGGGTTTGTAAATGTCACAATATCTCAAATACATTTGATCTAATTCGATGTAAAATCCAGAGAATTTGCTTCCTTCTTCTATTTACTTGTATTCTGTTTTCAGAGTATAGGGCATTTCTGTCGACACTCAGAGATCCGTCTCTCGGTAACATGGTGCTATGTCTGCGGAACTTGAAACCGGATTACGATACTCGTTGTGGGCAGAGCACAGATAGCTCATTGTGCAGTTTTGTGTTTAACTACAAACAATTAATCAAACAAAAAACTTGGAAATCCTTCTGATGATTGTCAGGGCATACTAATAGCGCATAGAGGCCCTTGACTATCATTAGAGGTGTTGGTCTTGGATTTTATAAAAATATAGTTCATTTTTAGTATCTAATTTTACTGCTAAGTGGAGGGGAAAGGTAATTCATCAATTATATTATGCAGTTTTTCTACTACACCGAACTTTTCTGTTAATAGGTAAATTTTATTGGATAGAGTTGGATGTTTTCATCTATTTATAAAATATTAATACCAAATGAGCTTCATTTGAAATACAGAAGGCACGGCCCCACCTACCCCCACCTCCCCATTTGATGCCTCTGTCTGCATACATTACTTTCATGACATATCAGCCAAAATCCTGTTAACTTCACAATCAGTATTGGTTTCCATAACAACATGTTGATCGTTTTACCTCTCCAACATAAGTACATAGAAACTCTTCGTTTCATTACATATTTAATAACATGGATGGACATGTACGTTTTATTCTTATTAACCAAAGACTAAATTCATAAAAATGATCAGTCACGTGCCATCTATAAATTCACATGTTTTTACTTATTAGAGTCAGTACTACAAACACTGATATTTTGTTATGCATTGCGTGGAATATGTAAACAAAATAAAGTGTTGCTGTCATGAATGAAAAACTAAGGATCAGTTAGAACCTGGTAGATTGAGATATGACGTAAAGGATGAACAACAACTAAGGATCAGTTTGGACCTGATAGATTGAAATATTTAGTACAGGAAAAACAACAACTAAGGATCAGTTAGGACCTGATTGATTGAGATATGTAGTACAGAATGAACAACAACTAAGGATCAGTTAAAACCTGATAAATTGAGATATGTAGTACAGGGTGAACAACAACTAAGGATCAGTTAGAACCTGATAGATTCTGATATGTAGTACAGAATGAACAACAACTAAGGATCAGTTTGAATCTGGTAGATTGAGATGTGTAGTACAGGATGAACAACAGCTAAGAATCAGTTAGAACCTGATAGATTGAGATATGTAGTACAGGGTGAACAACAACTAAGGATCAGTTAGAACCTGGTAGATTGAGATATGTAGCACAGAATGAACAACAACTAAGAATCAGTTAGAACCTGGTAGATTGAGATATGTAGTACAGGATGAACAACAACTAAGGATCAGTTAGAACCTGATAGATTGAGATATGTAGTACAGGATGAACAACAACTAAGGATCAGTTAGAACCTGGTAGATTGAGATATGTAGTACAGAATGAACAACAACTAAGGATCAGTTAGAACCTGGTAGATTGAGATATGTAGCACAGGATGAACAACAGCTAAGAATCAGTTTGAACCTGGTAGATTGAGATATGTAGTACAGGATGAACAACAACTAAGAATCAGTTAGAACCTGGTAGATTGAGATATGTAGTACAGGATGAACAACAACTAAGAATCAGTTTGAACCTGGTAGATTGAGATATGTAGTACAGAATGAACAACAGCTAAGAATCAGTTAGAACCTGGTAGATTGAGATATGTAGTACAGAATGAACAACAGCTAAGGATCAGTTAGAACCTGGTAGATTGAGATATGTAGTACAGGATGAACAACAGCTAAGGATCAGTTAGAACCTGGTAGATTGAGATATGTAGTACAGAATGAACAACAGCTAAGAATCAGTTAGAACCTGGTAGATTGAGATATGTAGGATGAACAACAGCAAGAATAGTACAGAATGAGACATAAGTACAGCTAAGATCATCTAGAACCTGATAGATTGAGATATGTAAACAGGATGAACAACAACAAAGGATCAGTTAGAACCAGGTAGATTGAGATATGTAGTACAGGATGAACAACAACTAAGGATCAGTTAGAACCTGATAGATTGAGATATGTAGTACGGGATGAACAACAGATAAGGATCAGTTAGAACCTGGTAGATTGAGATATGTAGTACAGGATGAACAACAGCTAAGAATCAGCTTGAACCTGGTAGATTGAGATATAAGGTACAGAATGAACAACAGCTAAGGATCATCTAGAACTCGGTAGATTGAGATATGTAGTACAGAATGAACAACGGCTAAGGATCTGTTAGAACCTGGTAAATTGAGATATGTAGTACATGATGAACAACAAGTAAGGATCAGTTAGAACCTGACAGACGGAGATATGTAGTACAGGATGAACAACAGCTAAGAATCAGTTAGAACCTGGTAGATTGAGATATGTAGTACAGAATGAACAACAACTAAGGATCAGTTAGGACCTGATAGATTGAGATGTGTAGCACAAAATGAACAACAGCTAAGAATCAGTTAGAACCTGGTAGATTGAGATATGTAGTACAGAATGAACAACAGCTAAGGATCAGTTAGAACCTGGTAGATTGAGATATGTAGTACAGAATGAACAACAACTAAGAATCAGTTAGAACCTGGTAGATTGAGATATGTAGCACAGAATGAACAACAACTAAGGATCAGTTTGAACCTGGTAGATTGAGATGTGTAGCACAAAATGAACAACAACTAAGAATCAGTTAGAACCTGGTTGATTGAGATATGTAAAACAGGATGAACAACAGCAAGGATCAGTTAGAACCTGGTAGATTGAGATATGTAGTACAGGATGAACAATAGCTAAGGATCAGTTAGAACCTGGTAGATTGAGATATGTAGGATGAACAACAGCTAAGAATCAGTTTGAACCTGGTAGATTGAGATATAACGTACAGAATGAACAACAGCTAAGTATCATCTATAACCTGATAGATTGAGATATGTAGTACAGGATGAACAACAACTAAGGATCAGTTAGAACCTGGTAGATTGAGATATGTAGTACATGATGAACAACAACCAAGGATCACTTAGAACCAGGTAGATTGAGATATGTAGTACAGGATGAACAACAACTAAGGATCAGTTAGAACCTGATAGATTGAGATATGTAGTACGGGATGAACAACAGATAAGGATCAGTTAGAACCTGGTAGATTGAGATATGTAGTACAGGATGAACAAAAGCTAAGAATCAGTTAGAACCTGGTAGATTGAGATATGCAGTACAGGATGAACAACAACTAAGGATCAGTTAGAACCTGATAGATTGAGATATGTAGTACAGGATGAACAACAACTAAGGATCAGTTAGAACCTGGTAGATTGAGATATGTAGCACAGAATGAACAACAACTAAGGATCAGTTAGAACCTGGTAGATTGAGATGTAGCACAAAATGAACAACAACTAAGAATCAGTTAGAACCTGGTAGATTGAGATATGTAGTACAGGATGAACAACAGCTAAGGATCAGTTAGAACCTGGTAGATTGAGATATGTAGGATGAACAACAGCTAAGAATCAGTTTGAACCTGGTAGATTGAGATATAACGTACAGAATGAACAACAGCTAAGTATCATCTATAACCTGATAGATTGAGATATGTAGTACAGGATGAACAACAACAAAGGATCAGTTAGAACCTGGTAGATTGAGATATGTAGTACATGATGAACAACAACTAAGGATCAGTTAGAACCTGGTAGATTGAGATATGTAGTACAGGATGAACAACAACTAAGGATCAGTTAGAACCTGATAGATTGAGATATGTAGTACAGGATGAACAACAAGTAAGGATCAGTTAGAACCTGGTAGATTGAGATATGTAGTACAGATGAACAACAGCTAAGAATCAGTTAGAACCTGGTAGATTGAGATATGTAGTACAGAATGAACAACAGCTAAGGATCAGTTAGAATCTGGTAGATTGAGATATGTAGTACAGAATGAACAACAACTAAGGATCAGTTAGAACCTGGTAGATTGAGATATGTAGTACAGGATGAACAACAGCCAAGGATCAGTTAGAACCTGGTAGATTGAGATATGTAGTACAGAATGAACAACAGCTAAGAATCAGTTAGAACCTGGTAGATTGAGATATGTAGTACAGAATGAACAACAAAGCTAAGGATCAGCTAGAACTCGGTAGATTGAGATATGTAGTACAGAATGAACAACGGCTAAGGATCTGTTAGAACCTGGTAAATTGAGATATGTAGTACATGATGAACAACAAGTAAGGATCAGTTAGAACCTGATAGATTGAGATATGTAGTACAGGATGAACAACAGCTAAGGATCAGTTAGAACCTGGTAGATTGAGATATGTAGTACAGAATGAACAACAACTAAGGATCAGTTAGAACCTGATAGATTGAGATATGTAGTACAGAATGAACAACAGCTAAGAATCAGTTAGAACCTGGTAGATTGAGATATGTAGGATGAACAACAGCTAAGAATCAGTTTGAACCTGGTAGATTGAGATATGTAAGTACAGAATGAACAACAGCTAAGGATCATCTAGAACCTGGTAGATTGAGATATGTAGTACAGGATGAACAACAACAAAGGATCAGTTAGAACCTGGTAGATTGAGATATGTAGTACATGATAAACAACAGATAGGGATCAGTTAGAACCTGGTAGATTGAGATATGTAGTACAGGATGAACAACAACTAAGGATCAGTTAGAACCTGATAGATTGAGATATGTAGTACAGGATGAACAACAGCTAAGGATCAGTTAGAACCTGGTAGATTGAGATATGTAGTACAGAATGAACAACAGCTAAGAATCAGTTAGAACCTGGTAGATTGAGATATAAGTACAGAATGAACAACAACTAAGAATCATTAGAACCTGATAGATTGAGATATGTAGTACAGAATGAACAACAACTAAGGATCAGTTAGAACCTGGTAGATTGAGATATGTAGTACAGGATGAACAACAACTAAGGATCAGTTAGAACCTGGTAGATTGAGATATGTAGTACAGGATGAACAACAGCTAAGAATCAGTTAGAACCTGGTAGATTGAGATATGTAGTACAGAATGAACAACAGCTAAGGATCATCTAGAACCTGGTAGATTGAGATATGTAGTACAGAATGAACAACAACTAAGGATCAGTTAGAACCTGGTAGATTGAGATATGTAGTACATGATGAACAACAAGTAAGGATCAGTTAGAACCTGGTAGATTGAGATATGTAGTACAGGATGAACAACAGCTAAGAATCAGTTAGAACCTGGTAGATTGAGATATGTAGTACAGAATGAACAACAACTAAGGATCAGTTAGAACCTGGTAGATTGAGATGTGTAGCACAAAATGAACAACAACTAAGAATCAGTTAGAACCTGGTAGATTGAGATATGTAGTACAGAATGAACAACAGCTAAGGATCAGTTAGAACCTGGTAGATTGAGATATGTAGTACAGAATGAACAACAACTAAGGATCAGTTAGAACCTGGTAGATTGAGATATGTAGTACAGAATGAACAACAACTAAGGATCAGTTAGAACCTGGTAGATTGAGATATGTAGTACAGGATGAACAACAGCTAAGGATCAGTTAGAACCTGGTAGATTGAGATATGTAGGATGAACAACAGCTAAGAATCAGTTTGAACCTGGTAGATTGAGATATGTAGGATGAACAACAGCTAAGAATCAGTTAGAACCTGGTAGATTGAGATATAAGTACAGAATGAACAACAGCTAAGGATCAGTCTAGAACCTGGTAGATTGAGATATGTAGTACAGGATGAACAACAACAAAGGATCAGTTAGAACCTGGTAGATTGAGATATGTAGTACATGATGAACAACAGCTAAGGATCAGTTAGAACCTGGTAGATTGAGATATGTAGTACAGGATGAACAACAACTAAGGATCAGTTAGAACCTGGTAGATTGAGATATGTAGTACAGATGAACAACAAGTAAGGATCAGTTAGAACCTGGTAGATTGAGATATGTAGTACAGGATGAACAACAAGCAAGAATCAGTTAGAACCTGGTAGATTGAGATATGTAGTACAGAATGAACAACAACTAAGGATCAGTTAGAACCTGGTAGATTGAGATATGTAGTACAAAATGAACAACAACTAAGGATCAGTTAGAACCTGGTAGATTGAGATATGTAGTACAGAATGAACAACAGCTAAGGATCAGTTAGAACCTGGTAGATTGAGATATGTAGTACAGAATGAACAACAACTAAGGATCAGTTAGAACCTGATAGATTGAGATATGTAGTACAGAATGAACAACAACTAAGGATCAGTTAGAACCTGGTAGATTGAGATATGTAGTACATGATGAACAACAAGTAAGGATCAGTTAGAACCTGGTAGATTGAGATATGTAGTACAGGAAACAACAGCTAAGAATCAGTTAGAACCTGGTAGATTGAGATATGTAGTACAGAATGAACAACAACTAAGGATCAGTTAGAACCTGATAGATTGAGATATGTAGTACGGGATGAACAACAACTAAGAATCAGTTAGAACCTGGTAGATTGAGATATGTAGTACATGATAAACAACAGGTAAGGATCAGTTAGAACCTGGTAAATTGAGATTCTTCGATCTGATGGTCAACATCGAATGTTCGATAATCCCAGAGTTCTTAACACTTGGTACTATCTGTGTACTTCGATATTTACGAACAGCTTACTTGAGTGCATATTGTTAAACATTTTCAGTCGACTTGTTTGTGCTTTGTTTTCGGAATTGTACACAAACTAAACAATGTTCTATTTTTGTTCTGGTCACCTAGGGTATCGAAACCCGGTTTCTCTCGGTGTGAATCTACAAACATACCGTTGTGTCACAGAGGAGGCTCAGTCGACTTGTAATTGAAAGCGTCGTTTGTTGTTGTATTTATACTGAGACCATAGAAGTTAATCGAAAATACACTTTGTTCATGTAGAACACGCAGTCAGAATATTTGTGAAGACGCGCCTTGTTTCATCTCTCGATGTTCATGTTAATGACAAATTGATGAGATGAACTTATGTTGAAAATCTCGTGATTACAGATAAAGGTCAGTATCCAAAGAAGAAACCACCATGGTTAAACTGGTTTCACTTTTTATAGTTGTACAACTCTAGCTTTTAAATAAAAAGACTTTGGAAAGCTCTTGAATCTCGCTCAGGTTTTATACGTGTTAAGATATTATAAATGTGACTAGATTCTGAATCTTTGATGTGTGCTGCTATTAGAAGGTTCGTGAATATCTTTATTAGTTCCAACCAGTGAGAATGTTTAAGTTCCCTTTGTTGTTTGGTATATTATCGATGCTGTTCTTAGGTAAACATCAGAATTAGATCGACTAATGTATTTTTCTGTGTTGTTTTTTTATCCTTCCGGTGATAATCTGTTCATATTACTGTTATTAAGATGAGATATTAAGCGAAGATACACAGGGACATTGAGTAGTTGTCCGTGACAACACCTGGTTTTGTAAACATGATATTTTTTGTGGTGTCTACTCTATGATGTCCTGAACGTTGAGTAAAGCATTTTGGATGACAAGGTATTGCTGCCAGACTTCGTCCCAGATAAACAGTAGACTCAAGTAAGGTTGAAAGTGTAATATTGATCTTTTCCGGAGAAAAAAGATCTATTATTTATCGCAGTCCTAACTGGATTTCTTTTCTTGAACAAAGTTGAACTGACAACATCTGATGTTCCACTAGATGTACAAAGAAACATCCAGATCCATAACTTGAGGCTGCAGTTTTCTGAACGTATAAAGAAACGAATACTGTGTTGTAAGCTGAAGATTTACATCAAATCGGACAAGAGATGAAGATAAATATTTATACGATGAATAATATTCAACCAATGGCATGGAGCTGTAAGGTTTCTTATTCCAGAGAGATTCTGTGAATAAGAAATAAACTTTTATTCGAATTTAGAAAGACTGTATAATTTACTACTGCACTTCAAACAGAGAGTAACACTACTTTCTACAGAACATCGTAACCCCCTGATGGTGATGTTAACTAGTTTTGTTTACTCCAGTCTGTAGCTGTTAAATTAGGGACGGATACCATAGACAGCTCACGAGAGCAGCTTTACATAAAATTAGAAACAAAAACACATCTTCATGAACCGTCATGAGATTGTATAATTATGTTTCATCAGAAGATAAAGTGTAGATGTTCTACTTAACTTATGATCGTGACGAGTACAGACATCAACAACGTTTATAAATGATAAATAAAAACAAGTATATTCTGTGAATCAAACATCGTCAAAAGGAACAACGAAAAGTAAATTTCAGTAAACAGTGTTAAATATCTCTGTTAAGTATTCTCGTTCTGAAACTAGATTTGTAAATACGGAAAAACCAAAATACAAAAACAAAATATATACAGAGAATCAGTTATTGTACAAAAAACACATCTTCATTATTTTCAAATATTTACCCGAAAAATAAGTTTACCTTTGTTTATATTTCAAGAATAAGCAGACATGTAACACATCGAAAAGATATATCGTATATTTCATACAAAATTGTATAGAATGAAAATTGACATAGTTTATATCTTATTATGTACGTAAACCCAAAAATAATAATTTTGATACACATATAAACATGCGTTGAGTGTTAATGGGTGTTTATTTATTCATACACGTTTTGTAAAGCCCTTCATCATTTGCATAAAGAAAATTAATAAACCATGTATCCTCCACTGGTTCAGTCGAAAGTCTAAAGGCTTAAAACGCTGAAAGCCTGTGTTTGCCCACAGGTGGTGGGCACACAACAGATAGCCCAATCTGTTGTTTTTTGCTAAGCTAAATCCAATACTAACCACGTGACGTGTTAGTTTACTGTTTCACAATACTAACCACGTGACGTGTTAGTTTACTGTTTCAAACATGTAAATGCACAGACATACTGATATCAATGATCATGTTAGTGGATATCTGTCCAACAGGTACACTGTATACAAAGTTCGTGTGAGCTGCACACCTTGCAACATATGATTAAGTTTTAACAACGAATTAAATGTTTGTTTATTTACTTAGTGTTATAACTATACTAAATTTATGGTTATAGTGTGTGTGTCTTTACACGTGTGACAACAAAGATACAATATTCAATTTCCTGAATTCTATTTCTAACACACACTTTCACTGCTTTCTGGTGTATTCCAGAACCAGAATATCTGAAATGGTTACAGTTTATCCTTAACAACAACACTGTACACTTTTATCCAGTAAGAAAACATGACATGAATAACAAGTGCTGGGTGATCAGTAACTTAGTCAGTTAAATTCCTTTTTATTTATTTATTTAATGAGTGAACACAAACACGAGTTATGTGACTACAAAACATTGACGAACAGGAACTTCAGGTATTGTGTGGCGATATTACCTGGATTTTCCCCGGATATAGTCATTAATATAGCCAGTTTAATTATAACACATATACCGTTTCTCTTAATAGCAACCACAATTCTGAAATTACCATCTCTATGTAGTAGGTGAGCTCCTGTAATGTTTCCACATACTAAATCCACCATACAAACTAGAATGAGTTACTTTAAATTGTCCTCTGTAAAATTTTAACAGAGAGCGTTACTTGGTATAAAAATAATCCACGGTGAAACTTTACAGTGAAAATATCAAGGAGTTAAAATTGTATTAATCTGAATGTAAGCGATGGTTTTACGTGTGGTGACAGTTTATTCAATTTCTTGTTGATTGTAAAAGTCAATCATAAATCACGAGTGAATTAATTTATGGATCATGTTGGCGAAGCATGATTATAATTAATGTACTTGTCATCAGACATGAACGTTAAATTTACCACACTTATAATACTATATTCCATAGCCAGTCCTGTGGAAAGTTTCAACAATTAAAAGGATACATAATAACAGTATTCAAATCACACTAATTCGGTCGTATCTATTGGACACGACTCGTTTCACTCAGTCCAGAGCTCATCAATAAAGTGCATTATTAAAAGATATAATATGACTAATACTGGTATGTGATAATTGGATTTATTTGATTGTTACGAAAGTTACAGAATGGCTAGTTGTGTTTTACATCCCATGATCATCGAAACCTGGTTTTTAATGTCATGAGACTGAATACTTACTACTGAGCCACCAGTGGTGAGAGTGAAAGATGTTTCTTGTTTGTTTTTTATAGAAAGTGATTAAAATGATGTTCAACATAAGGCAGTGTTGAAAATGATAGGATAAATCTGTTGAATAACGTGTCTTAAAACATCGACAGTTGACAAATGAAGGTTTAATATGTCCTAATCAATTATATCTACGGTGTTTTGAGTTGTTTTGGCTTAACACAGTAAATGTATATTAATGTACGTTTCTAATCTATATATATATATATTTATAACGATGAAGTTCATGTTTATTTACACTCAAACTTCTCAGAGTAACCTGTTGAACCAATGTGAACCAAAATTTGTATTTCAACATTATGATCTGACTGATTGAACGTTGTATTGGTTGCTTTCTTCTCTTCGTATATTTCTTTCTTACTTTTATGTATTCTGATAATGTACTTTATCATACAGTTTGCTTTAAAGTAATACTTATGTATATGTATGTATTTATATATTGCAGAGCCTAAAGCTGACATGACAGTCGTTTGAATATTACCTTACTTCCATAAGGAACAAAATAATGAATTAACCTTGCTATAAGTAACAAAGTGACCCATGGTGGTTATGATGACGATGTCTGGAACGAATGTTTTGTGGTATTCATTTCGTCATCGTCCAGACCAGCTGTGCTCCACACACTGGACACATGTTTTATTACAACAGTGAAGGTGAAATCCTACTATTTGGTCTGACAAGAAATGGAATAGGGTGGTAATGTGAACTATCTGCCTCCACTCTAGTTTGTCTTTTCAGATTTAGCGCAAATAGCACCGATATAGCTTTTTGAGAAATTCAACAAATAAACATCAAGCAAGATGTCATATTTTAAATATGTTAATTACTTGTGTGTAGGTGAACAGCATGTACTTCAACCACATCTGACAACTTTCTTTTCAAATATTTTGTAATATTTGATGGTGTTTGACTAACAGAAAGGCTAGAAAAGGATCACGTGATTTTTATTATGTTTTTCGGGAAATATATTTATGTTCCATATATAAACAATTCTAGTTCTTATTTGTAGTTAAGCACAAATCTACATTATGGATTATCTCTGTTATACCCACCACATGTATCTAAACCCGGATTCTAGCATTGAAATTCGCAGTCATATCTTTGTGTCACTAGGAGGCAAGAGAACTTTCTAAAGATATATTAATTTTTGTTAATTTTTAGTACAAAAACCATGACTTGTACCAGAAACACAAAACTGTGTGTTGTAAAAAGTTCTCTCCAGTTGTTACTGCTGGAAAAAGTTTGACGTTTTTATCTCTAAATATTGTTTTGTTTCTTTGTTTGGAAATTCTCACAAAGTTACAAAAGGAATATCGGTGTATAGTTGTCCTTAAGGTTGAACCTATAGACTTTGGTTTACACTCTCTTACGTATTTAAATCTCGATCATGAATGATCTAAAACAGTTTGTGTATTTTCAACCGAACTGCTACGTTAGCGCCATCTCTTGCTTAAAATTATTCTATATATGACTTTTATTATAAAAACATATTTTAGTCTTGAAAACAAATTCTTGTAATTTGAGATCAACGTTAAGCCAAAGTTCAATACTAAATGATGCCATTTACTATAAACAGTTTTATAATACTGTTGATTAACTATGACGCTGACATTTCTTTCTATGTGGTTTCCGCTAATTTGCATAATAAAAATATTTTGTCAGATATTTGCACACGCACGAAGATAAGTAATACCTAGGTGCACACCTTCATTGTGCGCACAACTTCTCGGTGTTTAGGTTCTTTCTCTTGTAGTTATGGGGTCACACACAAACCAAAAGTCTCGGACTTTATTATTGTGGATCAGTTTGTTGCTACATGACAACACTTTAAAATATGTGTTTTAGAATTCACGGATTAAACATTTGATTAATTAATTAATTAAATTCGATAAATTTACAACATTCATACATATATTCAGTAAAAATAAAATTAACGCAAGGACAGTTAGATAGTAAATGAAAATATGAATGCTAATACAGGGTCTTTTACGCTAAGCGTTTCGACGACATATATAACAGGACTTGAGAAATCCTGAACATAATTAGAGGCGCTCAGGTCAGATATTCTTACCAAAAAACAGCGAAATTGATGAAATGGTAACGTGAGATAAAGAAATCATAGAATACTTTTGGTTTTTTCTGTCACTCATAATTACGATTAATTAATAACAATTCTACTTTTTATCGGAAACTTTAACAATAATATATATAAATTTAGAATATCATCACATGTTGCATATTCTTCGAGAGGTTAGCATACACTGGGAAGGTATAAATGATTTATTTAGTTTTTCATACAAACATACAAGAGGATTATCTGCGCCAGTTGTTCCAAATTTAGCAATGTAAGACTACAGGGAAGGGAGCTAGTTATCACCCCCCGACCTCTTGAATTACTCATTTAACAACGAATAGTGGGCTTGACCGTCAAATTAATTGCTTGTAAATATCTTGTTACGAACAAAACTAAACAATAATAAAATATTGACTCTCGAAATAAATTAACAACATATGCACTTAACAGCCTTTTATATCATAACATGAGGATTGATGTCAAACGAATTCTCAAATCCATCCAGTTGTTCTCGAAAACAGATTAATAAACGAACATGCTGCTAAGAGGGTATGTTTTCAAAATTATCATCTTATCTGTAGATAACACGAAATTTAATTATTTTACACACAAAAATGACCACTGGGATGTCCCAAATGGAACCCGACTTTGGAAGCGGTGTAGATTGCCATTTATATTCACACAATTATGTTAAAAAGTCAAAATTTGTCCCTCTATGATGATTATAAGTGAGTGAAGTATTTCATAAAATATTACAAATAATTTTATTGATTTTACTTGTACTATCTACACCATATGAAATATTATTATTGATAATATTTTTATTTTCTATTATGAGCAAGCTAACTTCTATATTTTAACTTTATTATAAGATAAATATGCAACATAAAAATATAACAAATGGACAATCCAAACCTAGATATTCATAGAGAAAAGAACTGATAAAATTATTTTGGAGACTTCTATCGATCAGCTCATGGAACATGTTATCCAGATTACCATTAAGGCTGGAATCGAGGGGCGACTTTCTTTAGAACTCATAGTTACTACCTTGGAATTCATTGGAGGTGACATTAATAATGTCAGTCTTTCTCGGTCAAATGTTTGAAGAATGAAATGGAAAATTGTATAATCTGAAGCTACAGGCATCAGATAAGGCATGTTGATAATCTGAAGCTACAGTCATCAGATAAGACATGTTAATAATCTGAAGCTACAGACATCAGATAAGACATGTTAATAACCTGAAGCTACAGACATCAGATAAGACATGTTAATAACCTGAAGTTACAGTCATCAGATAAGACATGTTAATAACTGAAGCTACAGACATCAGATAAGACATGTGTCTGAAGCTACAGACATCAGTGAAGACATGTTAATAACCTGAAGCTACAGACATCAGATAAGACATGTTAATAATAAGACATGTTAATAACCTGAAGCTACAGACATCAGTAAGACATGTTAATAACCTGAAGTTACAGTCATCAGATAAGACATGTTAATCTGAAGCTACAGACATCAGAGAAGACATGTTAATAATCAGAAGCTACAGAATCAGATAAGACATGTTAATAATCTGAAGCTACCCTGAGACATCAGATAAGACATGTTAATAACCTGAAGCTACATGATAAGACATAATAACCTGAAGCTACAGACATCAGATAAGACATGTTAATAACCTGAAGCTACAGACATCATGTTAATAACCCCAGATAAGACATGTTAATAACCTGAAGCTACAGACATCAGATAAGACATGTTAATAACCTGAAGCTACAGACATCAGATAAGACATGTTAATAATGTGAGACAGACATCAGATAAGACATGTCAAATATTGACCTTCTACTTTGTCACAAATATAGTGAGTGAATTGGAGGAGGATAGAAAACTTATAGTTGGTGTTTGTAGTCAGTGTTACTACTTCATTCATAGATCTAGTTGATTTACTTCTAGGAATAATACTTTCTTCAAAAGAGTAACCAGTTAACCTTTACAGTTTGCTTGAATATTATGATGTCACAGATCAGGTCATGACAGTTTGTTGGAACATCGCTTTATCTGAAACAGGTCGGAGGCCCGGTATGACCAGGTGAGATAAGGCGTTCGACTCGCAATCTGAGGGTCTAGGGTTCGAATCCCCGTTGCACCAAACATGTTCGCCCTTTCAGCCGCAGTGTTTTTATAATGGTACGTTCAATCCCGCTATTGGATGGTAAAAGAGTAGCCCAATAGTTGGTGGTGAGTGGTGATGACTAGCTGCCTTTCCTCTAGTCTTACACTGCTAAATTAGGGACGGCTAGCACAGATAGCCCGCGAGTTTCTTTGTGCGAAATTAAAAAAATACACAAACAAAACAAGCAAACAAACTGAAACAGATCAGGACAATACAGCGATCACCACTCTTGATTATAATTTTGGAAAACCTTTACTGTGAGCTACACATTTCCCAAGTAATGGAGGCTTTGACAGAGCAAAAGAGTAAAGGTCTAAGGAGGAAAATGTAACAACTTTTGAAACAAATTTTGCCTGAAATGTGCCATGATGCAAATAAGATGAAAAATCTTATTATGTTTCTTTGTCACTTGATTCAAACTGGTTGTCAGATGTTTGAACTGACACAAAATGTCAGAGATTATGTAAGCATGCACTCAGAGTAGACACATTTTATAGAAAAGATTACAAATATGTATGTCCACCTCCTTGTACACATTGTACCAACTGTGCACTAATACTTAAATCTATAGCAACAACAAAATTTTGTATGAAATTATATATAATGATATACATATCAACTTCAGGAATACATTTTATTGAATAAACAAAGAACTGAACCACGCACTACATCACACTTGTTCATACTTTGAAGTTTCAACTAAATACCAAATCCATATATATATCAGTATCTCGTGATAACAAATCAACTGACATGTTATGTGTCCATATATTTATATATGTTAAGTCAGGTAAAGTAAGAGTTTCTTAATGATTGTTTCACTATACAGAACAACAGTGTTTTGTATCGTTTTAATAATTATTTGTTTGATTTTGTTCACAGTGGACTCCTTTTATCTAACGGAAGAATTCTTTATCTTGTACAGAGTCAGCTTAATGTTTGTTTTAAAGTAATCCTACATGATTTAAATATTGTATATTATTCATTATGAACTAAATAAAATTTTTCATAATTTATCAGGTCATCTCATAAGTGATGTCCGAAATTTCAATACACAAAATGCATCATCATTTCTGTCTTTGTAGAAGGTTTTAATCACTAAAACACGTCGTTGGACGTGTATAAAAATGTTGAGACAAATAAAAGAAACTATCACAATTCCACTTTTTTTCAGATAATTAATCAAATAAATCCTTATGAAGATGGATGTGTCTGAGGAGCACATCAGGCATATAATGCTTTATGAGTTTAAAAAAATAGGCAAAAACCACAAAAAACATTCAAAGTGTTTATGGTGCGGAGTCTCAATGAAAGTAAACGTTGAACGTAGTTTCAGAAGTTTATATCAGGTGACTACAGTTTAAGTTTAATGATGACTTGCTGCTGGCTGCACTTGATGAAGACTGTGCTGTAGCATTTGAAGAACAAGCACAGAAGATTAATTCAACAGTTCACTGTCATCTGCAACAACTTGGAAGCCAACATTAGAACATTAATGGACATTTGCACTTCTCTGCATTCTTGTGAACATAACTCACATTTTTTGGACAGGTTAGTGACTGGAGATGAAAAATGGATATATTATAAAAATGTTAAGAGCCGCACACAATAACTCAGTTCAGGTAAACTGGCTAAAGCACAGCCCAAAATGGACCTCCACCCTTGGAAAGTCTTGTTAATATTGCATAACTTCAAGTCATAATGGGTACTGAAAAAATTACTGAAGTTGGGTCACATATTCTTATGGGTCCTTCTACACAGTTTAGCATATCTTCTTCTGTTATTTTCATATAAGTACGTTGATCACTTGACACTGCAAGATATTGGTTGTTATTTTCTACAGTTAGAGCTAATGAATGGCTTAATGCTAATGGTTAGGGTATAATTTTATATAATTTAAACATTCTATCGTTTGCTTTTAAAGGTATCTCTGTGAACATTCTTTACGTATACTTTACTGCGGCTGTTTTTACATCAGTCTATCTATAATACATGTAAATCTCTTTATTATGTGTAGGAATTACAGATTGTAAGTACGGAGGTAACTCACTTTCAATATCTTCTAATACTTTTTATAATATACTTGGAGCTATAAAGTATGAACTCAACTTTCTGTATGCAGTTACACACAATGCTTGTACTGACTTAGCTAACTCAGTCCCACTATTTTCAACTGAAATTATGAATTCTAGAATTGAAAACTAACATTACAATACCTGCCTTATGAAACTCAGTCTGTCTTATTCTAGTATGTATCAAACTGTTAGTAATGTTTACTAATGCTCTATCTAGACACGCTTTTAATTTCCTGTTCATGTAATTCAAGTGTCTGGTTTAATGAATTCATTATAGTCATCTGTTTACCTATTAAATGAATCATTTCTCTGGATACCTGTTTCTGATGTTCTACTTTCTTGTTTAATTCACGTAAATCATCTGTGGTTGTGGTTCAGAACAAAACTTTTAGAACATTTCCACCTGCCTGTATTAAACCACGTTTCTGTTGAGTCAAATCTGAAATCTAAACGTTATCTTTAATATCCTTTAAATCCTAATAACAAATCTTCTATCTCAACAAGGTATCGTCTAACTAAGATCTTATACTTCTGAATTAACCCTTGCTGTAAAATCCTCACTGAACATAAAATACAACAGTTAAACAACTTACAGACTCAGTTTGTTTTATAAAACAATTTTTTGCTATGTGGTCAACCTTACCCCACTTAAAACACTTATTTTGTCCGTTTCGCCAGTTTACTGTTTCATTCATACTCCTACTTATCATACTTATTACAGACTGCTTGTGTTTGTATATCTGTTGCTCTCTTGTTTCCTCGATTAAATCTAATAAGGTTGCTCGTGGGGTATTGGATTCATTAACATCACTCCGAGCTCTATCGCTAAGCGACCTTCGCTCATACTCAGACTTTAGTGTATCTTGGATCATCATATAATTTAAGTTCTATGTAATCTATTACCTTGCTCTTGTAGCTTATGTCCAAACACTCGAACAGACTCGCCTTTTCTTGATTCATATTTCGTAATTGTGCCATGATTGTCCTTGGCGTTTTCTCGTTTACCATATTCCTCTGTTAACATACGTATTAAAAAACTGAAAATCTACAGTTTCACGCAATGCCTCAATGAACGTTTTACTGCAAAATGTTTTACTTATTTTCTGATGAGGAATGGGGTGATGAAAATTACATACTTCCACTTGTTGGTGCCCTCTGACCCCACCCACTATAAAGCCCTATGAGGAGACGGACTACAATGTCAAGCAACGACAGGGTTTCGTGAGCACTACACTCAAACACCTGCATCAGACACAAAGTCCACAACACCTGTTGAGAACTTTCAAGTCAGGTTTAGGTTAGGTTAGGATTAGGTTTAGGTTAGGTTAGGTTAGGTTAGGTTGGGTTAGGTTTAGGTTAGGTTAGGTTAGGTTAGGTTAGGTTAGGTTTAGGTTAGTTGGGTTACGTTTAGGTTAAGTTACGTTTAGGTTTAGGTTTAGGTTTATGTTAGGTTAGGTTAGGTTAGGTTAGGTTAGGGTTAGGTTAGGTTAGGTTAGGTTTTGTAGGTGTCTGCAACTTTCTAAAATACAATCTATTTCAATTTTCTATTATGAACTATAAGTCGAATGGCGATGATTGGCAATACGCCTAAGTCACTTTCATTGGTGTCTTCTGAAACAACTTGAACGAGCATAACGAATAGAAATACACTAACAATAACAATATAAAAATGAAATTTTAAATGTTTACTTTAACTAACTTTTTTACAGTGTTGATCTTCATTTTCACTGACTGTTTCAACACAAACTGTCTTGAGTATCATTGTCTCTTTTCATATTGTTGATCTTCTCTTTCAGTACTACTGGTCCTCAGTTTCATTCACTCTTTACACACTGTTAGTCTTCACTTTCACTGGCTGTTTTAACATTTTGATCTTCAATATCACTATCTGTTTCAACATTACTGTTCTTCTGTTTCACTGTTTCAACACTAATGGTTTAAAATTTCACTCTCTTTTAACAATGTTGTCTTGATTTTCAGTTTGTTACAACAGTGTTGATCTACACTTTCACTCTACATTGTAACACCACTGGTCTTCAATTTCAATGACTGTGTCAATGGAGTTGGTTTACAGTCACACTGTCTGTTTGAACAGCATTGGTTTCTAATTTGACTGTCTGTCTCAACAGTACTTATATTAATTTTACTCTACATTTTAACACTACTGGTTTTAACTTTCAATGACTGTTTCAATAGAGTACGTCATCAATTTCACGGTTTGTTTCAGTAGTGTTGGTCTTCACTTTCATTGAATGTTTAAACACTGTTGGTTTTCACTTTCATTGGCTGTTTAAACACTGTTGGTCTTCACTTTCACTGGCTGTTTCAACAGTATAGTCTTAATTTTTGGTCTGTTTCAACAGGGTTGATCTTCACTTTCATTCTACATTTTAACACTACTGGTTTTCAATTTCAACGACTGTTTCAATAGTGTTGGTCTTGAAATTCACAATATATGTCAACAGTGTTGGTCTTCATATTCAATGAATGTTTGAATAGTGTATGTCCTTCAGTTTCACTCACTGTATCAACACAATTAGCCTTCGGTTTCACAGACGGCATGAACAGTGTTGGCGTTCAATTTCATTGTGTTTCAACAGTGTTGGTCTACACCTTTAATGACTTTCAGTGGTGCCGGTCTTTTATTTCTCAGTTTCAATGTCTGTTTTTGAACAGTGTTGGTTTTTAATTTAATTGTCTGTTTCAACAGTGAGTGTCTTCGCTTTTACTCTCTTTTAACACAACTGGTCTTCACATTCAACGACTGTTTTAGAATAGTACGTCATCAATTTCATGGTTTGTTTCAGTAGTGTTGGTCTTTAACTAAATGTTTCAACAATTTCACGGTCTGTATCAACACTATTGGTCTTCGAATTCACTGATTGTTTGAACAGTGTTGCTGTTCAGTTTCACTACGTTTCAACAGTGTTAACCTTCACTTTCACTATATATTTAACTTTACTTGTCTTCAGTTTCAAGCACTGTTTCAGAACTAACCTTCATTTTAACTGTTTTCATATTATTATCTTTAATTTCACTGTCTGTTTCAACACAATTGATCATCAGTTTTACTGACTGTTTTCACACTGTACGTCTTCGCTTTTACGGTATGTTTTGTTTTAACTATATTGGTCTTTACTTTCACTTCCATTTCAACACTATTGGCGTTCACTTCCACTGAATGTTTCACACTATTGGTCTTCACTTCCACCGAATTTTTCACACTATTTGTCTTCACTTTCATTGGCTGTTTCAACACTGTTGGCCATCAAGATTATTGTCTGTTTAAACACTACTGGTCTTCACTTTCATTGACTGTTTCAACACTGTTAATCTTCAATTTCACTATCTCTTTCAACATTAGTGTTCTTCTGTTTCAGTAGTGAGTGTCTTTACTTTTACCCTCTTTTAACAAAACTGGTCTTCACTTTCAACAACTGTTCCAATAGAATACGTCATAAATTTCTCGGTCTATTTCAGCAGTGCTGGTCTTCACTTTGACGAATATTTCAACATTGTATGTCTTCAATTTCGCTATCTGTATCAACGCTATTGGTCTTCGACTACACTGAGTGTTTAAACAGTGTTGGTATTCAATATTACTTTATTTCAACAGTGTTGGTCTTCAATTTCATTATATATTTAACACTAGTGGTCTTCAGTTTCAATGTCTTTCATTAGTGCCAGTCGTCAATTTCATGGTCTGTTTCAACGGTGTTGGTCTTCACTTTCACTGAATGTTTCAACAGTGGAAATCATTTATTTCACTGTCAATTTTAGCAGTGTTGGTTTTCAGTTTCAATTCTTTTTTAACAGTGTAGGTCTGTAATTTGACTGTTTCAATAGAGTGTCTTTACTTTTACCCTCTTTTAACACAACTGGTCTTCACTTTCAACAACTGTTCCAATAAAGTACGTCATAAATTTCTCGGTCTGTTTCAGCAGTGTTGGTCTTCACTTTGACGAATGTTTCAACAGTGTAAGTCTTCAATTTCGCAATCTGTATCAACGCTATTAGTCTTCGATTTTACTGACTGTATGAACAGAGTTGGCCGTCACTTTCACAATATATTTAACACTACTTGTCTTCAGTTTCAATGACTGTTTCCTCAGCGCTAACCTTCATTTTAACTGTTTTCACACTATTAGTATTCAATTTCACTAACTGTTTAAACACTGTTGATCTTCATTTTCATTGACTGTTTTAACACTGTTGATCTTCACCTTCACTAACTATTTCAAGACTGTGGGTCTTCAGTTCCACTGTTGTTTTCACACTGTTTGTCTTCACTTTCATTTCAATACCATTGGTGTTGTCTTCCTCTGTCTATTTTCACACTATTTGTTTTCAATATCACTGACTGTTTCGACATTTCTGGTTTTCACACTGACTGACTGTTTCAACACACTTGGTCTACAACTTCACTCTTTCAACACTATTGGTCTGTACATTCACTGACTGTTTCAACAGTTTGTATTCAATATCACTGTTTCAGTAGTAGAGGTCTTCACTTTTACTTCTGTTTCAACACTGTTGATCTTCAGGTTCACTGACTCTTTAAGACTGTTTGTCTTCAGTTTTACTGAATGCCTCAACACTGTAGGTCTTCAATTTCACTGTCTGCATCAAGGCCCTGCATGGCTAAGCGTGTTAAGACGTGCGACTCGTAATCTGATGGTCGTGGGTTCGCATCCCCGTCGCGCCAAACATGCTCTCCCTTTCAGCGGTGAGGGCGTTATATGTGACGGTCAATCCCACTATTCGTTGGTAAAAGAGTAGCCCAAGAGTTGGCGGTGGGTGGTGATGACTAGCTGCCTTACCTCTAGTCTTACACTACTAAATTAGGAACGGCTAGCACAGATAGCCCTCGAGTAGCTCTGTGCGAAATTCAAAACAAAGTCTGCATCAACACTATCTTTCTTCACTGTTTTCACACTGTTGGTCTTCACTTTCATTGACTGATCCAACACTGTTGGTCTTCACTTTCACTGTCTACTTCAACACTGTTTATTCTCAATTTCACCATCTGTTTCAACATTATTGGCCTTCAGTTTCACTCTATGTTCAATACTTTATATTCAGTTTCACAGACTTCTTTAACACTATTGGTCTTCACTTTCACTGACTGTTCCAAAATGTTAGTCTTCAATTTTATTCTCTGTTTCAGTACTATTTGTCTTCAATTTTATTCTCTGTTTCAGTACTATTTGTCTTCAGTTTCACTGTTGTTTTCACACTGTTGGTCTTCACTTCCACTCCAATTTCAACACAATTGGTCTTGACTTCCACAGACTGTTTTCACACTCTTGGTCTTCACTTTCACTGACTGTTTCAACACTGTTGTTCTTCAACTTCACTCTCTGTTTCAACATTATTAGTCTTCAGTTTCACTCTATATTCAACTGCAATGACTGTTTTAAAACTATTGGTCTGCAGTATTAATGACTGTTTTAACAGTGTTTGTCTTCACTTTCACGGACTGTTTCAACACTAATGGTTCTTAGTATCAATCTCTTTTCACGTTGTTGGTATTTTCTTTCACTTCTCTTTCAATACTACTGGTCTCAGTTTCAGCCATTGTTTTCACACTGTTGGTATCCACTTTCATTCGCTGTTTCAACATTATTGATCTTCAATTTCACTGTCTGTCTCAACATTATTGTTTTTTTGTTTCAGTGTCTGTTTCAATACTAATGATCTTCAATTTCACTGTTTCAACAGTGTTGTCTTAATTTTCAGTCAGTTTCAACAGTGTTGATCTTCACTTTCACTCTAAATTTTAACACTACTGGTTTTAACTTTCATTGACTGTTTCAATATTGGTCTTCAATTTTACGATCTGTGTCAACAGTGTTGGTCTTCACATTCACTCAATGTCTTAACTTTATTGAATGTTTCAATAGTGTGTGTACGTCTTCAATTTCACTGACATTATCAGAACTATTGGTCTTGGTTTCACTGACGATTTGAACAGTGTTGGTGTTGAATTTCACTGTGCTTTAGCAGTATTGGTCTTCACTTTCAATGACTGTTTCAGTAGTGTCTGTCTTCAATTTTACAGTCTGATTGAAGAGTGTTGGTTTTCACTTTTACTGTCTTTTAACACAATTGGTGTTCACTTTTAACGACTATTTCAAGAGTACGTCATCAATTTCATGGTATGTTTCAGCAGTGTTGGTTTTCACTTTAACTGAATGTTTCAACAGTGATACGACACCAGGTGAACCATCACAGTATATTAAATTGTTGTTAGTAATGATGACACAACACCAGGTAAACCATCACTATATTAAGTTGTTGTTAGTAATGATGATACGACACCAGGTAAACAATCACTATATTAAGTTGTTGTTAGTAATGATGATACAACACCAGGTAAACCATCACTATATTAAGTTGTTGTTAGTAATGATGATACGACACCAGATGAACCATCACAGTATATTAAGTTGTTGTTAGTAATGATGATACAACACCAGGTAAACCATCACTATATTAAGTTGTTGTTAGTAATGATGATACGACACCAGGTGAACCATCACAGTATATTAAATTGTTGTTAGTAATGATGACACAACACCAGGTAAACCATCACAGTATATTAAGTTGTTGTTAGTAATGATGATACAACACCAGGTAAAACCATCACTATATTAAGTTGTTGTTAGTAATGATGATACGACACCAGGTGAACCATCACAGTATATTAAATTGTTGTTAGTAATGATGACACAACACCAGGTAAACCATCACTATATTAAGTTGTTGTTAGTAATGATAATACGACACCAGGTAAACCATCACTATATTAAGTTGTTGTTAGTAATGATGATACGACACCGGGTGAACCATCACAGTATATTAAGTTGTTGTTAGTAATGATGATACGACACCAGATGAACCATCACAGTATATTAAGTTGTTGTTAGTAATGATGATACGACACCAGATGAACCATCACAGTATATTAAGTTGTTGTTAGTAATGATGATACGACACCGGGTGAACCATCACAGTATATTAAGTTGTTGTTAGTAATGATGATACGACACCAGATGAACCATCACAGTATATTAAGTTGTTGTTGGTAATGATGATAAAACACCAGGTGAACCATCACTATATTAAGTTGTTGTGAGTAATGACGAACCCCCGCTACTACAGCGGTATGTCTCCGGATTTACAACGCTAAAATCAGAGTTCGATTCCCTCGGTGGGCTGAGCAGATAGCCCGATGTTGCTTTGCTATAAGAAAAACAAAACAAACAATAGTAATGATGATACGACACCAGGTGAACCATCACAGTATATTAAGTTGTTGTGGGTTATATAATTATCAAAGTTTATTAAAATCAGGAACTAAAAGCAAAGTTAATTAATAATATAACAACATAATATAGGCTATATATTAACGATTGTTAGCATGATATATTGTTGAAGATATATATTTTTGGAAAATCCAATATATAGAATTACGTCATATTTTCTAATCTTACTATAATATGGCGTTTGTGTCTGTATCTATCTACAGAAACAATAAATACATTATGGCATATCTATCAAATGGCACCACAAACAAAAATCTATTTTAATATTCTCACTTTTGGTATTCTAGATTCAGACAATTATAAAAATAAATACGATACGTATAACATTCCTTTTTTTTACATATATAGAATGTTAAGTACTCTTCTTGTAACAAGAACCCAGCTTTCACCAGGACTGAACCTAAAGGTTTGATTGTATCTTTATTGATGTAATTTATAGTTTTAAGAAATGGAGTTTAAAAGAAAAAAACGTTTTGTCAATAAACAGTAGCACGTTTAACAGATAGAAAATGACCGTTTATATCAACGCGGTCCCAACACTTTTCCCTTGCTGTACTTGCCGTTAAAAGAATCTTTTTTTTTTTCGTAGAAAATGTTCATTTTTTCTAAATTTTCCAGCACGGCGTTATCTAAAACAGCCCAATATTTGCTAACCCTAATTGCTAAGCCTCTCACAGGTTGTAGAGTGATATGAATGTCACTTACTACTTGTCTAACTTTTGTTTCTCATTCAATAATTTAATTCAGAGTTATATAATGACCTTATGTGAATATACATTTAAATTATTTATATAAAGCTTTATACTTACAAATTGTACTGTTCGAAATACCCATGAAATGCAAGGTACGTTCGAATATAAAATTGTTCTTCTTCTTTGCACAGTTCGGTTCCAACTTTAATACGTTGTCACCTTAGTTAATATGCAAATATTTAATAATATTATGGTCCCATTTTATTGTTGTCTTTCTTAGTTTGTATTGGTTAGAAGCGTAGGATCAATGAATTGTTATAAATATATGACGTACGCGAAAGAGTAGGTTGCTTACTGAATTCCGCGCAAAGCTACTCGAGGGCTATCTGCGCTCGCCGTCCTTGATTTAGCAGTGTAAGACTAGAGGGAAGGCTGCTAATCATCACCACCCACCGCCAACTCTTGGGCTACTCTTTTACCAACGAATAGTGGGATTGACCGTCACATAATAACGCCCCCACGGCTGGGAGGACGAGCATGTTTGGTGTGACTGGGATTTTTTTGTTTTGTTTACAAGGGACATGTAATGTACACTGAAATTTACATTAAGTACTGTCAGTTTTGTTGTGTCTATAAATTAATGGTTACAAATTGATTACAAGGCCATGTAAATTAATTTAACTTTTACAGAACTGTTAATTTCAATATTTGCTTTTATCTTGTGCATCATTATTATTATTCTGTAAACCAACAATATTTTGTATGGAATTTTGAATTTAACATATTTTATTGTCCTATTTTTACTAATAGGATATCAGAAACAGAATACATTTTAAAATTTCTGTAGAGTTAAAAACTACATCCAGTGTTTCTTTATATTATAGCAGTCATCTACAGTGATATTAGGTTTTTTATGAGCCTTGTTTCTTTGCTTTTGCTTTCTGGCATCAGACAAAAACCATTGTAAATCCATATCAGCCAATGTGGCATAACATTTTATCAGACAACACTAAGTAAACAGTTTTTTTTCTTAATTGTAAAATTTCTATTTTGGACTTTTTAATTAGAATCAATTAATTGAGATAATGAAGTTACTTAAACAGATTCAAAGTGTTTTATAAACTTTAGACATAAGTGTGGAAATACAAAGTAAGTAGGTCCTTGTATTTTATCTTTCTTGTTTGTCTGTAGGACACTCAGTTGAGAATCATTTTCATTTCTTTCTCTACTCAAGAACAAACTGTCTGTGGTCTGTCATCTTGTGGATAAACTTTATTCAAGCCTTAGAACAGTGGAAACAACCATATGATAAGGTCAAAGGTCAGATATCTAAAAGTTATAAGCTAATAAACGTTTATATAAAAAGCAGGATAAATTATGTAAAATGCAACAAAAAATAAAAAAGAAGAAAAATATGCCTTGTATAATTTTCTATGGATAATAAAATCATGGTTTTGGTATGATACCTCTTCATAACCAATAACTGTAAAATTATTCTTTACATCCATGTATGGTAAGGTCATACCTAACAAACATCTACTTGATCTGCAGAAAGTCTAGAGAAAAATAAAGTATGTAGTCTTTACATGTTATACATGAAGAAGTTATCAATATAATGTAGTTATAACCAAGGCCTGTTTTGCAGCTTTCATTCCATGTGGTAGGCAAGATTCCACCACTGATTAGGATATCGTAGAAAACGTTTCGACCATTTATGCTTACATTGAGCAACTGTCTGTATGATACAGTCAATCACTGCTGCCACACAGTCGTCTATTGGTGGCGTACAAACAATGGCATGACCAAATTCTGCTAGAACAGTAAAAGAGAGTCAATTGGTTTGATCCAGCTTCCACTGGAGCCCGTGGGTTGGGTGGCATCGAACACGACCAGTCTCTCTCAGAATTATTGGAAAATGATTACTGCCTTGTGGATTATTGTCAACCTACCATGAAAAGTGGGGGAACAGTTAAAGGAAAACATTGTGAGATCAGTAACACTAAAGGACTGATTAGGCGCATGACAATAAATATAAGAACCAGAATTGAAAAGAGAAAGGGGTGATATGAGAGCACAAGCTCTACAAAGCAAACCCTTCCATCTATATCAGCACTTTCCCAGTGGCCAGTGGGAGATGGCCACTGTTTAATAAAAGTATCGTGGTCTGATTCATCATGGGTATCTCCAGGCGAGAGGTTAAGAGAACAGAGAATGATGGTACGACCAAAGGAAAAACAGAGGGTTACGGTCTTCAAGAGTGTATCGAATTACAAAGATAGGGTGGGCACATGCTGATCAACCAGCTGTGCCATCCCTCAATGCACTCGTCCATCACACAAACTGTCATTTCTGTACAAGAAAAACTGCCGAAAAATGTATGTATCTGCTGGTTTTAGAATTTGTTTCTGTAAGGAAATACATACAAAATGGTAGGAAGCAATTAATGCCTTGATGTCATCCAGATCAGAACATAAATCTCAACATTTCCATTGTATCAACGTGGCCGTTTTTATTTATGTTTAGGCAAATTGGTTGGAGAGTCCTTCTGTTTTCGAACAATTCTTTTTTTTTTTTAGGTAAGATTGACCTTATGTCGATTTGGCAGGTCTTTGTTGTTGGAAGAAGATTCCAGCAACTGAGGACGTGAACGAATAATCGTTTTGCATTTTGGAGTGGGAAAAGAAGATGTACCCCAGGAAATACCTGTAATCGATACCAATGGAAGTGGATTTTGAGGTTTGCTGGGATGAATGTTAGGGACAGAGAGGAGTGTTGATTCATAACGTTTTTAACTCTGGAGGTGAAAAGACTTTTTACATGTTTTGAGAACAATTCTTTGGAAGCACAGAAAGATCTGTCTGCTCTCCCACTGTAGAAGTGGAACTAAGTGCAGCAGCATACGTCCGAGATGAAGTGGTAGACAGCAACTTTCCAGGCTCAAAGTAAGTAATGTTTTGAATCCTCTTGAAATGCTGCATCTTTTTTCTTCCAACCATTTAGCAGAAGTAGGATAAGTTAGAGCCATTGCAAATGACAGAATATGGGTCCGTTTCACACTCATTGGCATCGTTTTCCTTGTCACTACAACAAACTCACATCAAAGAACCACGACATGATGTCTTCGAGTGACCGAACCATTGACACTGGAAACATCTGAGAGGGTTTGGAATGTATGTTCGTACCTTGCAATAAAGATAACCTGCCTTGATGGTGGCAGGTGGCCACGGTGATGTGAATGTTAAAATGAGGACATTGGTTGGATTCATAATTCTGTCTTTGTGAGTGGAGAGACGAAACCCTTGGAGGGAGAAACCAGCAAGAATCTCCGGCTTGGGAATGTTCGTCAAACCCTCTTAACAATAACTGCTCATGACGAATTCAAAGTATCATGAGGCGTAATCTCAATAGGTATATTACTAATCACCTTTGAATGTAAGAAGAGTTCGCTGTGTTTTCATGTGGATGTTTCCACCAATATGTCATTATAGCGACGCTTTTTGACTGACCAGCAAGTCCCTATAGTCCTTTTTAAATAAAAAAGAAGACATTTGCCCGAAACATTTATCTGAAATATAATGTAATATAAGAAAATGAAGTACAGGTGTTAAAGATGTTGAAGATTACTTCTCAGAATATACAAGTCATGGTCGTTTACCTTTGAACTGTTTTCTCACTATTTTATTTAATTATTATTTGGAGGATCTATAGTAAAAAAACTTTTCGGTGCTCACTTACCCCACCCACCGTGGAGCCCTACTAGGGGACGCAGTACAATGCCAAACAAGGACACCGCAGCAACGCCAAGGTTTCGTGAGCACTACTACCAAACATCAGCATCAAGTACAATGTCCACAACACCTGTTGAGAACATACAACACTGGTAGTTGTTTGACACTAGCCCAAGTGGACGAACCGATTGACCCTTGGGAGGGCACCCCAAGGCCACCCGTCTACAGGAATTCAAGACCAAGTGGTATGTTAATGTTGGACCACTTAACCCCCAGGATCCTCTCCTCCACTTCACGTGTCACCACACACGCAGCAAACACGTGGGTGGCTTTTTAGATCCCAGAGGAGGTAAACTGAAAACTGGACTTTCCCTGGGAGGTCCCTTCACCACCGAGGAGTCGCTGAAATGTTTCAACTTCAAAAACAACTGAAGGAACTACCACATAGAACTGACATGAAGATAGACATCATCATGGAGTTGATGGTTACTTGCCTATTACGTGTGTGTTTATATTTTATAACACAGTAATTCGTGTACAATATTTTATTTCATATAATTTAAAAGTTGTTCGTAACACATTAATAAATAGTCAATTCCAGATTTTACAGTCTTGGGAATTACTGGAAATCCCTTAGGTCACAGTAGAAATTGTATTAAGGGGTAGAGGGCAGCACAGTCAAAAAGCTTCATGCAAGTGTTCAAGCAAAATTAATTTCCTTAGAACATTGTCTCATATTAATCTATTGGTTGTCGAAAATTAAAATTGTACAGTTTGTACTTAAAGAATACAAGTAATTAACTGTACTGTATTAATTACAAACAATTACATACTCTATGAAATTAATTTTTGTTGTAGCTGTACCAACTATGGATATTGAATCCAGCTTTTTAGAACAGAAAAAACTTCTTGACTGTCACCAGATTCTGAATGACAATCAGTCACAACGTTATATGTATTAGGGAAGAGCGACAGTTGTCAGACATTTTTCATCATATCATTTACGGTTTCATTAATTCTGAGTGTATTAAACAGGTCCTAATAAATGGAATCAATGATCGTTCTTGGAGATGGTTCACCGTCTATATGATCCACTGTTGTATTATTCAACGTGTAATCTAACTATCTCTATATGATCCACTGTTGTATTACTCAACATGTAATCTAACTATCTCTATATGATCCACTGTTGTATTACTCAACGTGTAATCTAACTATCTCTATATGATCCACTGTTGTATTACTCAACGTGTAATCTAATTATCTCTATATGATCTACTGTTGTGTAACTCAATAATCTAACTATCTCTATATGATCTACTGTTGTATTACTCAACGTGTAATCTAACTATCTCTATATGATCCACTGTTGTGTAACTCAATATGTAATCTAACTATCTCTATATGATCCACTGTTGTGTAACTCAATGTGTAATCTAACTATCTCTATATGATCTACTGTTGTATTACTCAACGTGTAATCTAACTATCTCTATATGATCCACTGTTGTATTACTCAACATGTAATCTAACTATCTCTATATGATCCACTGTTGTGTAACTCAATGTGTAATCTAACTATCTCTATATGATCCACTGTTGTATTACTCAACGTGTAATCTAACTATCTCTATATGATCCACTGTTGTATAACTCAATGTGTAATCTAACTATCTCTATATGATCCACTGTTGTATAACTCAATGTGTAATCTAACTATCTCTATATGATCCACTGTTGTGTAACTCAATGTGTAATCTAACTATCTCTATATGATCTACTGTTGTATTACTCAACGTGTAATCTAACTATCTCTATATGATCCACTGTTGTATTACTCAATGTGTAATCTAACTATCTCTATATGATCCACTGTTGTGTAACTCAATTGTAATCTAACTATCTCTATATGATCTACTGTTGTATTACTCAGCGTGTAATCTAACTATCTCTATATGATCCACTGTTGTATTACTCAACATGTAATCTAACTATCTCTATATGATCCACTGTTGTATAACTCAATGTGTAATCTAACTATCTCTATATGATCCACTGTTGTATTACTCAACGTGTAATCTAACTATCTCTGTATGATCCACTGTTGTATAACTCAACGTGTAATCTAACTATCTCTATATGATCCACTGTTGTATAACTCAATGTGTAATCTAACTATCTCTATATGATCCACTGTTTTATTATTCAACGTGTAATCTATCTCGTTCTTCTAATTTTATTTTTTAACCTACAGTTTGACCCACACTTTTAAATAAATGTTTCATCAGTTCTTGCGTTAGCCAAAATAATACATATAAACGCTCATCTAACTCATACGATTCGACTGTTTTATTTATACGTATTGTAATTATTCTTTCAATTGTTCCTCATCTGTTTTATTCAACACATTGCTTTTCTTCCTGGTATATCATTTACAACACATGTGTTTCAACCCTTTGTTTCTTGGCAGATTGCCAGTACTGTTTTCAACGTATTGAATGTTTTTCGTATTTTTCATACTACAAATATCATTATATTTTAAGTTTTACATATCTTTTCTTTTATAAATCACAAATCGGAGACTATTCATACCCAGTACATTAAATATTTAAATTATTTTATATTTCTAATAAAATTTCAAGAGCTGCTACACCACTTATCCTATGAGAGACATCCTGAAAAACATGCTTAAATATACGTTTTATATAGTTTTAAGTGCAACCAAGACTTGGAAAAGTTTGACTTTCTCTAAAAACTTTTATTTTTTAAATTAAAGAAACTCTCCACTGTTGGGTGACATATAATGATCGTACATTTCTAATTCCTCGTCTCTATAAATTATTAATGCCATACGAGAATGACAGTCAATCATTCAGTGTGAATGTAAGGTGCTTCTGCCTGGCTTTATTCCCGTCAGTAATTAAACATTAGGAAGGGTGAGAAATAACTTTAGTGTTTCTTCGATAAACACAAAACGTTATATCAACATTTTGTCTTCATCCAAACATTTTTGATTTCCAAGTCGTTAAGTTTTGCTATTGCCGTTAAGTGTTAAGGTAAGGTTGAACACAAACGTTTTATCTTTACTATTGTTATTTAATTCATGAGCTAAATTCTAAAGCAGCTAACTCAACGCTTTCACATAGTCCCATATGGCACAGAGATAGGTTTAAGTACTTAGAACATTAAAATCCGGTGTATTTTCCCTAGTGAACACAGCCGACAAACCGATATGGCTTTATTCTCACAACAAACAAATAGTCTTAAAATATTTAAATTATTTCTGTCATATCAGAGAAATAAAACACTATATCGTTTAACTTTATTGTTATGAAACTCTTCAGAACCAGTGGATATTATAAACATTACCACATGATTTAGACATATTAGTTGCAATGTTAGAAACATAGATAACCTTGATTGTGCGTAACCTTTATTGTTATAGTTTGTCGTTTTAGTGATTTTACTCAATTATAAAGAAATAATGTTACAAACCTTTATTTCGCCTATATACCAGTTCATGACTCTTACGTTCCAACTGAGACCCTAACGTCGGTCAAAACGAAACATTGAAACTAATGAAAATTACCTAGGAAGGTGTGTTTTTTTTGTTTTTTTTGCCCACTGGACCTTCAAAAGTGAGTTTAATAACTATTTTCTATTTCACTAAGGAAATATAACAACAGAAAGAAATAACGAAATTAGAAGAATTGTTATCATAAAACTGGAACTGAATTTTGTATACTTTATTATTACACTAGGTGTCGTTGCTTTATATTATGTTTATGAGTGTGTGTGTGTTTTCGTGTAGCAAATTCACATCGGGCTATCTGCTGAGTCTTAAATTTATGTATAAGGGTAACATTCAATGTCAATTATTATAATTATCTGTTCCAAAATACTGACTCGAAATTAGTATATCACACATAAATAATGTTCTAGATATTTTGAACAATAACGGTGATACCACAGTGTTATGATATAATGTGCCATTTTGTTTGAAATCTGTTTTTTTACTTCCTACTTATTACAACTAATTTAAAGTCCATAAGGCACATATCAAGTATTATTTTATCAGATATACACGACTATTGATCATTTAGCTTAAATCGTTATTGTTTAAAAACAGTAATAAAAAAACGTAATAAAATGTAAAGAAGAGTTACAAGATTGTTGGAGATATTTGTTTGTAAAACACATAAAATTTAGCGCCATCTGTTATATTTATTAGTACTTACTGTTAGAATCTTAGGCTTCATGTGCTGTTTTAAACTGCTTGCCCGATCTCTTATTATACTTTAATGTGATCTTTCAAAATATGTTTAAGCCTTTTATACAGGCAACAATTTGGTTTATAAGAGGGTTTGAATTCATTGTGTATACACACCAACGACACGCATTTTCCTTCGGTTTCCTAAAATTCGGGTTTTGATTTTATTTTGGTGATCGATATTGACATATTAAACAAATCAAAGAAGTTGTTAAATATGATTGAATTTTGTGATGTGTTCTGATACATCATTGGTTGACGTAATGTTAACAATTTTATAAACGTGATGTTTATGGCTAACAGAGATGACATAGTATCTGGAAGATATATTGTTTGCTGTGATGTTCCTCCTACTGTTTATTTCTAAACAAATCTACTTTCTTGTTTTCAGGACAGCATCCGGCGTGAAATTTCAACCATATATTTTACTCCAATTCTCTTCACGATTAATTATAAAACTATGATTATATGTATAACAATCTACTTTCCACTGCATCGCTGCTAGTACCTCAAAATCATTTACATAAAACGATATAGAAGTACTCTGTTAGTAAGCTAGCGCACTAATAATATTGTTCTATTAGTTGTGGACTGTAGGTTATAACATACACGACCACAACACAAGATGAATATTTTAAAAGATGTCATATTAAAGTAACCATTATTTATACATTACTTCACTGACAACAGAATTATTTGAAACTTTAATTTATTGTATATATTGCTTACTTTCACTTCTATATTCAGTTGTAGAAAGTTTAGCAACAAACGGAAGTTAAATAAAAATACTTTCTTTAAGAACTACAAGACCAGATCCTATATAAAAAAGCATGGTTGTGTATACATATGTCGTTTTTCACACATGAAATCATGTTGAAATAATTAAAATTATCATTTTCAGTTGGTGTGAAATATGTAATCGTCAAGAAAAGAGTATATTGTTTTCTCATATTTTCATTAGAAACAGACAAATTCCGAAGTTTTAGCTCCTTAATTTTGTTATAAATTATCTTACTTTAATTAAATTAAGTTTTTTATCATTATAGGTTTGTTTGTTTGTTTGTTTTTGTATCTTGCGCAAAGTTACATGAGGGCTATCTACGCTAGTCAACACTAATTTAGCAGTGTAAGACTAGAGAGGAGACAGCTAGTCATCACCATCCACCGCCAAATCTTGGACTACTCTTTTATAGTCCGATTGACCATCACTTTATAACGTCCCTTTGGCTGAAAGAGCGAGCATGTTTGGTGTAACGGAAGGTTTGAACTCGTTAAAACTTAATATAACACATGATATTTCTTACTAGACAAAAGATCAAGGTATAGAACAGAAGTACTTTTGATGGAGAGTCACTGAAATAGAAAAGGACTGTTGAAACAGAGTCACGGTTTATAACAGGAACATTAAAACCAGTATAAGAACCACAAATATCTCATTTATCATTTTTCAACATAAAAAATCTTGATAAATACCGTTTAACAATAAAATTGATTATATCTTCAAGATTTTCTGTTTTTTTTACTCAAAGTATGATTTAATTTAATAAATCCATAAAGTGCAACCTTTATTCTTTCAGAAGGTTTATATCTAACAACCAAGAACAAAGCACAACGGATCAACCAAAACACAAGGAAAGTACAGGTTAACAACATATAGTAAAACGTTAACATAAATGATGTTATAGTTTTAACAACATCACAACCAATCAGAGCGCTGCCAGTAACAGTTGACGTCAAGAATTAAACTACAGTATTCTATAGACCTGCAGTGAGATTCGGACTGAGTCAGTAGGAAGCCGTGAGAGATTATTCGTTATATCCATGTAGTACGTTTCTGTCAACTTGTCTTATGTAGTGGTGGAATAACTTTGAAACTGTTAGTGGAAATGAAGTTGTATAGTGAGGGTGTAACGTATGTACATGAATGTTACCTCAGCACACACTATGTATATTATAGTAGATAAGTAGTTAGTATATCAATCAAAAGCATGGGACACAAGTAGCTATTGTAACATTAACATAAATAAACCTGTATGTGTGATATTAAAGTCACTGATTAGTTATTTTAACATTAGAATACATATTTCACTTGTTTTACCAAAACTATTTCTTTGTTGTTGTTTTTTGAATTTTGCGCTAAGTTACTCAAGTATTATATGTGTTTTAAGTGTTACTAATAATTCAATGATCGACTAGAAATAGGGCCTAGCGCGTTAAGGCGTGCGCTTCGTAATCTGAGGAACGCGGGTTCGCGCCCGAGTCGCACCAAACATGCTCGCCCTCCCAGCCGTGGGAGCGTTATAATGTGACAGTCAATCCCACTATTCGTTGGTAAAGGGTAGCCCAAAAGTTGGCGGTGGGTGGTGATGACTAGCTGCCTTCCCTCTAGTCTTACACTACTAAATTAGGGACGGCTAGCACAGATAGCCCTCGAGTAGCTTTGTGCGAAATTCCCAAACAAGACTAGAAATAGATGAGACAGGCAGCAACATTCACCGCTGTTTCTTGGGCTGCTCTAATCGGTTAATTAGATTTGATGTAAGAGACGCGAAAGTACTCACTGTCCCAAAAAATGTAACTCACGTTATAGAGAATATATTTTATTATTATTCAAAACTGGTTAACCTTTTAAACCACATGTGTTTCTAGGTTTTAATTAGTTCATCTTATAATTATTATTGTAGCTATATCTAGTTTTGAAGTGTTGTGTTTTGAGATTATTGTTAACCTCTTAATGTTTTATCAGATAAACCTTTTCTCTTACTTGTTTGTAACTAAGTTATTTCATCATGGTGACTTTCTATATAAGGTACTTTGACCATAACAGCTGGCCACTTTCAAAACACAAACTTATGAACCAGCTTTTAATGGAAGTGGGTTTATTGTTCAAAGTACAACGAACTTCATATTTTAAGGAATATCATAATTTAGTATACATTTTGTTTGACGGAAATAGAAACCCATATAACAGACACTCTGTAATATCGTAACCCACATTAAAGTGTATCTAGACATTCAAGTCCCAAGAGAGATTTTAAACCATACAAATATATAAAACAGGAGATTTGATTCAGTACATAAAGTATTCTGATCTTGGACTTACACGGAGCTCTATATATGTCTATATTAACTAGTATTTATACAACAACACATTTTAATAAAAACAAACCTAAACGTACAAAGTAGCTTCATTCTTATGTTATCCTGGGGAAAATGTAAAATTTACAACATATTAAGAAGAAAGACTGTGTTATAACATGATATTAACATTGTTGATTTCTGAACGATTATAACTGTAACTGATTATTAAAGCTAACATTTCTATTTAAACTGCTGGCCAAAATCTTAAGGTCACTTATGAAAGGCCAGTTTTATAATATTTTATATCAACTGTGGTTACACGTGACTCACTGATTTTTGTAATAAAAATTGTTGTAATTGTATTATTATACTTTGGATGTTTAACTCAGTTGGAAATTGGCAATTATAATAAGTTAAACTATATTATGAGGTTTGTCACATTAACTTATCAGTGACTTGTGTTAATTTAAATATTATTCACTAAAACAGTAGTTAAAAAAGGAAATTACAAACACTAAGGTGTTGAAATTACATCTTCAGATACCACATGTCTACTGAGTGAATATCATGATACTCATTTCAATTTCTGTGACTTGGCAATAGAGGCTAGATTAGAAAATTTCACTAATTACACAATATTTTATTCTAGCTTGTTTGATTGTTTGTGTCTTAAATCCTGGAGTACAAGACACATTAAAGTTGATGGGTTAGTATGAGCTGGTAATTTGTGTTTAGTATATGGAACTTTTGGTTCAAGTAATTAGGAAGCTTTCATTGTAACTTAATACTGTGATGTGTGTTGTATTTTTGTTCATTTTCATCTTACACACAAATACTTTTTTCTAGCAATAAGAGCATGGAAAGAAAACTAACAATGAACAGTAGAGCCATAGCAACACATGTAAACCTCTGTAATGAATGTTTTTGAATTACACGTACACTGCTGGTCAAAATCTTAAGGCCTATGAACATAAAGAAAAAAATATGCATTTTGCGTTGTTAGACTCAACCACTTATTTGAGTAGAGCTTCGAAAGATGAAAATAAGTAAAGGGAAAATAAAACTAAAACCATTTTAAGCATTTATTAGGAAAATGTAAACACTATGAAATAAGTCTAAATACTAGCTGGTCAAATGTTTAAGACCAAACCAAAAAGAAGTCCTAAACAGGAGAGGAAATGCCCAACAAGAGGTCTCAGTAGTGAGTTGCACGGCCGTCATTGCGAAAAACTGCAAACATTCGCTTTGGCATGGTCGATGTAAGCGTTTGCAGAAAGCTGGCTGAAATGTTATTCCAAATAGTGAAGATGGCTTCACGAAGGCCATGCACTGTTTGCAATTGACGTCCATTTCTATAGACTTCTTTTGCCATCCACCCCCAAAAATTTTGAATGGGGTTCAGTTCGAGTGAACACGTTGGATGGTCCAAAAGAATCACGTTATTCGCCACGAATTTTGTATCATCAGAGAACAAAACCTTCGTCCACTTTTCTACGTCTCATGTTTGGTGCTTTTCAGCAAAGTTTAACCGAGCTGTTTCATGGTGTGGAAGGAGGCGTGGCCTTTGGATACGTTTACGGTTTTCAAAGCCCTTCTCTCGTAGATGCCGTCTTATTGTTTTTGAGCTGCATTCTGCGTCCGTAAGGTCTTTAATCTGATTCAACGATCGGCTGGTGTCTTGCCGTACAACCCGTCGAATCTTCCTGCTCAACGCCGGCGAAACTTTCTTGGGCCGACCACTTGAAATTATAGTTCCGTATTCCTCAGGGTCTTTTAAGAAATTTGCAACAGTAGTTTTCCTACGCCCAATTTCACCAGCGATGGCACGTTGAGAGAGAACTTGCTTTTGCAGCTCGACAATTCTGCCACGTTCAAACTCTGTCAACTTTTTAGGCTTTGCCATGTTTTTACCAAATGTAACACAGGAGATGTCAGTGTGAGATGTTGACAACGCTAATGCTTGAACACAAATGACTTAAGTTTCGTTACCTGTTTACTGTTTAACGCTTCGTTTCAGTGTGGTCTTAAACTTTTGACCAGCTAGTATTTAGGCTTATTTCATAGTGTTCACATTTTCCCTATTAAATACTAAAACGGTTTTTTTTCCCTTTTCTTATTTTTATCTTTCGAAGCTCTACCTAAATAAGTGGTTGAGTCTAACAACGCAAAATGCATTTTTGTTATTTTCATTGGCCTTAAGATTTTGGCCAGCAGTGTATGTGTATAGAAACTTTGAAACATGATCGAGTAATTCATGAATATTTCAACTGTCTTTATGTGATGACATGTGAGGTGAATTTGGTTAAAGGTGTTCATTCTCCAAACAACAAACTAAAATAGAATTTATTTGTTGTATTTATTTTTAACCACAGTCAGTTCAGCTGATCGTCGCCTCATAATGTCCTCGAGGAGAAAAAAGTGAACGTAGTCGGCGATGTGTTTCGATCCTACAACATCAGACTTTAAGTATACAACGTTGATCTAAATATTTTCCCCAGTTATTATAGATGTAACACAAAACAACCATAAACTCGTTAGAATATACATTTTGTACAGGCTGTATAGTTTATTTTTTTCTGTCCCGAAGCAGGTAGACATTTTGTTTGTTTGATTTTTGAATTTCGTTGAAAAATACAGGAGGGCTGTCTGCACTAGCCTTCCCTCATTTAGTAGTATGAGACTAGAAGAAAGGCAAGTAGTCTTCACTACCCAGCGCCAGTTCTTGGGTCACACTTTTATAAATGAATAGTGGGATTAACCGTCTTATTATAACGGACCCACGACGAGCATGCTTGGTGTGACCTGTATTACACTCAGATTACCTCATGACCATACTGTGCCGGTAGACATACACTTCGTCAACAGTAACGAGATACTTCTCTTTCTAACATGACAGAATGCTTGGTGTGACCTGTATTACACTCAGATTACCTCATGACCATACTGTGCCGGTAGACATACACTTCGTCAACAGTAACGAGATACTTCTCTTTCTTACATGACAGAATGCTTGGTGTGACCTGTATTACACTCAGATTACCTCATGACCATACTGTGCCGGTAGACATACACTTCGTCAACAGTAACGAGATACTTCTCTTTCTTACATGACAGAATGCTTGGTGTGACCTGTATTACACTCAGATTACCTCATGACCATACTGTGCCGGTAGACATACACTTCGTCAACAGTAACGAGATACTTCTCTTTCTTACATGGCAGAATGCTTGGTGTGACCTGTATTACACTCAGATTACCTCATGACCATACTGTGCCGGTAGACATACACTTCGTCAACAGTAACGAGATACTTCTCTTTCTTACATGGCAGCATGCTTGGTGTGACCTGTATTACACTCAGATTACCTCATGACCATACTGTGCCGGTAGACATACACTTCGTCAACAGTAACGAGATACTTCTCTTTCTTACATGGCAGCATGCTTGGTGTGACCTGTATTACACTCAGATTACCTCATGACCATACTGTGCCGGTAGACATACACTTCGTCAACAGTAACGAGATACTTCTCTTTCTTACATGACAGAATGCTTGGTGTGACCTGTATTACACTCAGATTACCTCATGACCATACTGTACCGGTAGACATACACTTCGTCAACAGTAACGAGATACTTCTCTTTCTTACATGGCAGAATGCTTGGTGTGACCTGTATTACACTCAGATTACCTCATGACCATACTGTGCCGGTAGACATACACTTCGTCAACAGTAACGAGATACTTCTCTTTCTTACATGGCAGAATGCTTGGTGTGACCTGTATTACACTCAGATTACCTCATGACCATACTGTGCCGGTAGACATACACTTCGTCAACAGTAACGAGATACTTCTCTTTCTTACATGACAGAATGCTTGGTGTGACCTGTATTACACTCAGATTACCTCATGACCATACTGTGCCGGTAGACATACACTTCGTCAACAGTAACGAGATACTTCTCTTTCTTACATGACAGAATGCTTGGTGTGACCTGTATTACACTCAGATTACCTCATGACCATACTGTGCCGGTAGACATACACTTCGTCAACAGTAACGAGATACTTCTCTTTCTTACATGACAGAATGCTTGGTGTGACCTGTATTACACTCAGATTACCTCATGACCATACTGTGCCGGTAGACATACACTTCGTCAACAGTAACGAGATACTTCTCTTTCTTACATGGCAGAATGCTTGGTGTGACCTGTATTACACTCAGATTACCTCATGACCATACTGTGCCGGTAGACATACACTTCGTCAACAGTAACGAGATACTTCTCTTTCTTACATGACAGAATGCTTGGTGTGACCTGTATTACACTCAGATTACCTCATGACCATACTGTGCCGGTAGACATACACTTCGTCAACAGTAACGAGATACTTCTCTTTCTTACATGGCAGAATGCTTGGTGTGACCTGTATTACACTCAGATTACCTCATGACCATACTGTGCCGGTAGACATACACTTCGTCAACAGTAACGAGATACTTCTCTTTCTTACATGACAGAATGCTTGGTGTGACCTGTATTACACTCAGATTACCTCATGACCATACTGTGCCGGTAGACATACACTTCGTCAACAGTAACGAGATACTTCTCTTTCTTACATGGCAGAATGCTTGGTGTGACCTGTATTACACTCAGATTACCTCATGACCATACTGTGCCGGTAGACATACACTTCGTCAACAGTAACGAGATACTTCTCTTTCTTACATGACAGAATGCTTGGTGTGACCTGTATTACACTCAGATTACCTCATGACCATACTGTGCCGGTAGACATACACTTCGTCAACAGTAACGAGATACTTCTCTTTCTTACATGGCAGAATGCTTGGTGTGACCTGTATTACACTCAGATTACCTCATGACCATACTGTGCCGGTAGACATACACTTCGTCAACAGTAACGAGATACTTCTCTTTCTTACATGACAGAATGCTTGGTGTGACCTGTATTACACTCAGATTACCTCATGACCATACTGTGCCGGTAGACATACACTTCGTCAACAGTAACGAGATACTTCTCTTTCTTACATGACAGAATGCTTGGTGTGACCTGTATTACACTCAGATTACCTCATGACCATACTGTGCCGGTAGACATACACTTCGTCAACAGTAACGAGATACTTCTCTTTCTTACATGACAGAATGCTTGGTGTGACCTGTATTACACTCAGATTACCTCATGACCATACTGTGCCGGTAGACATACACTTCGTCAACAGTAACGAGATACTTCTCTTTCTTACATGACAGAATGCTTGGTGTGACCTGTATTACACTCAGATTACCTCATGACCATACTGTGCCGGTAGACATACACTTCGTCAACAGTAACGAGATACTTCTCTTTCTTACATGACAGAATGCTTGGTGTGACCTGTATTACACTCAGATTACCTCATGACCATACTGTGCCGGTAGACATACACTTCGTCAACAGTAACGAGATACTTCTCTTTCTTACATGACAGAATGCTTGGTGTGACCTGTATTACACTCAGATTACCTCATGACCATACTGTGCCGGTAGACATACACTTCGTCAACAGTAACGAGATACTTCTCTTTCTTACATGACAGAATGCTTGGTGTGACCTGTATTACACTCAGATTACCTCATGACCATACTGTGCCGGTAGACATACACTTCGTCAACAGTAACGAGATACTTCTCTTTCTTACATGACAGAATGCTTGGTGTGACCTGTATTACACTCAGATTACCTCATGACCATACTGTACCGGTAGACATACACTTCGTCAACAGTAACGAGATACTTCTCTTTCTTACATGACAGAATGCTTGGTGTGACCTGTATTACACTCAGATTACCTCATGACCATACTGTGCCGGTAGACATACACTTCGTCAACAGTAACGAGATACTTCTCTTTCTTACATGACAGAATGCTTGGTGTGACCTGTATTACACTCAGATTACCTCATGACCATACTGTACCGGTAGACATACACTTCGTCAACAGTAACGAGATACTTCTCTTTCTAACATGACAGAATGCTTGGTGTGACCTGTATTACACTCAGATTACCTCATGACCATACTGTGCCGGTAGACATACACTTCGTCAACAGTAACGAGATACTTCTCTTTCTTACATGACAGAATGCTTGGTGTGACCTGTATTACACTCAGATTACCTCATGACCATACTGTGCCGGTAGACATACACTTCGTCAACAGTAACGAGATACTTCTCTTTCTAACATGACAGAATGCTTGGTGTGACCTGTATTACACTCAGATTACCTCATGACCATACTGTGCCGGTAGACATACACTTCGTCAACAGTAACGAGATACTTCTCTTTCTTACATGACAGAATGCTTGGTGTGACCTGTATTACACTCAGATTACCTCATGACCATACTGTGCCGGTAGACATACACTTCGTCAACAGTAACGAGATACTTCTCTTTCTTACATGACAGAATGCTTGGTGTGACCTGTATTACACTCAGATTACCTCATGACCATACTGTGCCGGTAGACATACACTTCGTCAACAGTAACGAGATACTTCTCTTTCTTACATGACAGAATGCTTGGTGTGACCTGTATTACACTCAGATTACCTCATGACCATACTGTACCGGTAGACATACACTTCGTCAACAGTAACGAGATACTTCTCTTTCTTACATGGCAGAATGCTTGGTGTGACCTGTATTACACTCAGATTACCTCATGACCATACTGTGCCGGTAGACATACACTTCGTCAACAGTAACGAGATACTTCTCTTTCTTACATGACAGAATGCTTGGTGTGACCTGTATTACACTCAGATTACCTCATGACCATACTGTGCCGGTAGACATACACTTCGTCAACAGTAACGAGATACTTCTCTTTCTAACATGACAGAATGCTTGGTGTGACCTGTATTACACTCAGATTACCTCATGACCATACTGTGCCGGTAGACATACACTTCGTCAACAGTAACGAGATACTTCTCTTTCTTACATGACAGAATGCTTGGTGTGACCTGTATTACACTCAGATTACCTCATGACCATACTGTGCCGGTAGACATACACTTCGTCAACAGTAACGAGATACTTCTCTTTCTTACATGACAGAATGCTTGGTGTGACCTGTATTACACTCAGATTACCTCATGACCATACTGTGCCGGTAGACATACACTTCGTCAACAGTAACGAGATACTTCTCTTTCTTACATGACAGAATGCTTGGTGTGACCTGTATTACACTCAGATTACCTCATGACCATACTGTGCCGGTAGACATACACTTCGTCAACAGTAACGAGATACTTCTCTTTCTTACATGACAGAATGCTTGGTGTGACCTGTATTACACTCAGATTACCTCATGACCATACTGTGCCGGTAGACATACACTTCGTCAACAGTAACGAGATACTTCTCTTTCTTACATGACAGAATGCTTGGTGTGACCTGTATTACACTCAGATTACCTCATGACCATACTGTGCCGGTAGACATACACTTCGTCAACAGTAACGAGATACTTCTCTTTCTTACATGACAGAATGCTTGGTGTGACCTGTATTACACTCAGATTACCTCATGACCATACTGTGCCGGTAGACATACACTTCGTCAACAGTAACGAGATACTTCTCTTTCTTACATGACAGAATGCTTGGTGTGACCTGTATTACACTCAGATTACCTCATGACCATACTGTGCCGGTAGACATACACTTCGTCAACAGTAACGAGATACTTCTCTTTCTTACATGACAGAATGCTTGGTGTGACCTGTATTACACTCAGATTACCTCATGACCATACTGTGCCGGTAGACATACACTTCGTCAACAGTAACGAGATACTTCTCTTTCTTACATGGCAGAATGCTTGGTGTGACCTGTATTACACTCAGATTACCTCATGACCATACTGTGCCGGTAGACATACACTTCGTCAACAGTAACGAGATACTTCTCTTTCTTACATGGCAGAATGCTTGGTGTGACCTGTATTACACTCAGATTACCTCATGACCATACTGTGCCGGTAGACATACACTTCGTCAACAGTAACGAGATACTTCTCTTTCTTACATGACAGAATGCTTGGTGTGACCTGTATTACACTCAGATTACCTCATGACCATACTGTGCCGGTAGACATACACTTCGTCAACAGTAACGAGATACTTCTCTTTCTTACATGACAGAATGCTTGGTGTGACCTGTATTACACTCAGATTACCTCATGACCATACTGTACCGGTAGACATACACTTCGTCAACAGTAACGAGATACTTCTCTTTCTTACATGACAGAATGCTTGGTGTGACCTGTATTACACTCAGATTACCTCATGACCATACTGTGCCGGTAGACATACACTTCGTCAACAGTAACGAGATACTTCTCTTTCTTACATGACAGAATGCTTGGTGTGACCTGTATTACACTCAGATTACCTCATGACCATACTGTGCCGGTAGACATACACTTCGTCAACAGTAACGAGATACTTCTCTTTCTTACATGACAGAATGCTTGGTGTGACCTGTATTACACTCAGATTACCTCATGACCATACTGTGCCGGTAGACATACACTTCGTCAACAGTAACGAGATACTTCTCTTTCTAACATGACAGAATGCTTGGTGTGACCTGTATTACACTCAGATTACCTCATGACCATACTGTGCCGGTAGACATACACTTCGTCAACAGTAACGAGATACTTCTCTTTCTTACATGACAGAATGCTTGGTGTGACCTGTATTACACTCAGATTACCTCATGACCATACTGTACCGGTAGACATACACTTCGTCAACAGTAACGAGATACTTCTCTTTCTTACATGGCAGAATGCTTGGTGTGACCTGTATTACACTCAGATTACCTCATGACCATACTGTGCCGGTAGACATACACTTCGTCAACAGTAACGAGATACTTCTCTTTCTTACATGGCAGAATGCTTGGTGTGACCTGTATTACACTCAGATTACCTCATGACCATACTGTACCGGTAGACATACACTTCGTCAACAGTAACGAGATACTTCTCTTTCTTACATGACAGAATGCTTGGTGTGACCTGTATTACACTCAGATTACCTCATGACCATACTGTGCCGGTAGACATACACTTCGTCAACAGTAACGAGATACTTCTCTTTCTTACATGACAGAATGCTTGGTGTGACCTGTATTACACTCAGATTACCTCATGACCATACTGTGCCGGTAGACATACACTTCGTCAACAGTAACGAGATACTTCTCTTTCTAACATGACAGAATGCTTGGTGTGACCTGTATTACACTCAGATTACCTCATGACCATACTGTGCCGGTAGACATACACTTCGTCAACAGTAACGAGATACTTCTCTTTCTTACATGACAGAATGCTTGGTGTGACCTGTATTACACTCAGATTACCTCATGACCATACTGTGCCGGTAGACATACACTTCGTCAACAGTAACGAGATACTTCTCTTTCTAACATGACAGAATGCTTGGTGTGACCTGTATTACACTCAGATTACCTCATGACCATACTGTGCCGGTAGACATACACTTCGTCAACAGTAACGAGATACTTCTCTTTCTTACATGACAGAATGCTTGGTGTGACCTGTATTACACTCAGATTACCTCATGACCATACTGTACCGGTAGACATACACTTCGTCAACAGTAACGAGATACTTCTCTTTCTTACATGACAGAATGCTTGGTGTGACCTGTATTACACTCAGATTACCTCATGACCATACTGTGCCGGTAGACATACACTTCGTCAACAGTAACGAGATACTTCTCTTTCTTACATGACAGAATGCTTGGTGTGACCTGTATTACACTCAGATTACCTCATGACCATACTGTACCGGTAGACATACACTTCGTCAACAGTAACGAGATACTTCTCTTTCTTACATGACAGAATGCTTGGTGTGACCTGTATTACACTCAGATTACCTCATGACCATACTGTACCGGTAGACATACACTTCGTCAACAGTAACGAGATACTTCTCTTTCTAACATGACAGAATGCTTGGTGTGACCTGTATTACACTCAGATTACCTCATGACCATACTGTGCCGGTAGACATACACTTCGTCAACAGTAACGAGATACTTCTCTTTCTTACATGACAGAATGCTTGGTGTGACCTGTATTACACTCAGATTACCTCATGACCATACTGTGCCGGTAGACATACACTTCGTCAACAGTAACGAGATACTTCTCTTTCTTACATGACAGCAATGCTTGGTGTGACCTGTATTACACTCAGATTACCTCATGACCATACTGTGCCGGTAGACATACACTTCGTCAACAGTAACGAGATACTTCTCTTTCTTACATGGCAGAATGCTTGGTGTGACCTGTATTACACTCAGATTACCTCATGACCATACTGTGCCGGTAGACATACACTTCGTCAACAGTAACGAGATACTTCTCTTTCTTACATGACAGAATGCTTGGTGTGACCTGTATTACACTCAGATTACCTCATGACCATACTGTGCCGGTAGACATACACTTCGTCAACAGTAACGAGATACTTCTCTTTCTTACATGACAGAATGCTTGGTGTGACCTGTATTACACTCAGATTACCTCATGACCATACTGTGCCGGTAGACATACACTTCGTCAACAGTAACGAGATACTTCTCTTTCTTACATGACAGAATGCTTGGTGTGACCTGTATTACACTCAGATTACCTCATGACCATACTGTGCCGGTAGACATACACTTCGTCAACAGTAACGAGATACTTCTCTTTCTTACATGGCAGAATGCTTGGTGTGACCTGTATTACACTCAGATTACCTCATGACCATACTGTACCGGTAGACATACACTTCGTCAACAGTAACGAGATACTTCTCTTTCTTACATGACAGAATGCTTGGTGTGACCTGTATTACACTCAGATTACCTCATGACCATACTGTGCCGGTAGACATACACTTCGTCAACAGTAACGAGATACTTCTCTTTCTTACATGGCAGAATGCTTGGTGTGACCTGTATTACACTCAGATTACCTCATGACCATACTGTGCCGGTAGACATACACTTCGTCAACAGTAACGAGATACTTCTCTTTCTTACATGGCAGAATGCTTGGTGTGACCTGTATTACACTCAGATTACCTCATGACCATACTGTGCCGGTAGACATACACTTCGTCAACAGTAACGAGATACTTCTCTTTCTCACATGGCAGAATGCTTGGTGTGACCTGTATTACACTCAGATTACCTCATGACCATACTGTGCCGGTAGACATACACTTCGTCAACAGTAACGAGATACTTCTCTTTCTCACATGGCAGAATGCTTGGTGTGACCTGTATTACACTCAGATTACCTCATGACCATACTGTGCCGGTAGACATACACTTCGTCAACAGTAACGAGATACTTCTCTTTCTTACATGACAGAATGCTTGGTGTGACCTGTATTACACTCAGATTACCTCATGACCATACTGTGCCGGTAGACATACACTTCGTCAACAGTAACGAGATACTTCTCTTTCTTACATGGCAGAATGCTTGGTGTGACCTGTATTACACTCAGATTACCTCATGACCATACTGTGCCGGTAGACATACACTTCGTCAACAGTAACGAGATACTTCTCTTTCTTACATGACAGAATGCTTGGTGTGACCTGTATTACACTCAGATTACCTCATGACCATACTGTGCCGGTAGACATACACTTCGTCAACAGTAACGAGATACTTCTCTTTCTTACATGACAGAATGCTTGGTGTGACCTGTATTACACTCAGATTACCTCATGACCATACTGTGCCGGTAGACATACACTTCGTCAACAGTAACGAGATACTTCTCTTTCTTACATGACAGAATGCTTGGTGTGACCTGTATTACACTCAGATTACCTCATGACCATACTGTGCCGGTAGACATACACTTCGTCAACAGTAACGAGATACTTCTCTTTCTTACATGACAGAATGCTTGGTGTGACCTGTATTACACTCAGATTACCTCATGACCATACTGTGCCGGTAGACATACACTTCGTCAACAGTAACGAGATACTTCTCTTTCTTACATGACAGAATGCTTGGTGTGACCTGTATTACACTCAGATTACCTCATGACCATACTGTGCCGGTAGACATACACTTCGTCAACAGTAACGAGATACTTCTCTTTCTTACATGACAGAATGCTTGGTGTGACCTGTATTACACTCAGATTACCTCATGACCATACTGTGCCGGTAGACATACACTTCGTCAACAGTAACGAGATACTTCTCTTTCTTACATGACAGAATGCTTGGTGTGACCTGTATTACACTCAGATTACCTCATGACCATACTGTACCGGTAGACATACACTTCGTCAACAGTAACGAGATACTTCTCTTTCTAACATGACAGAATGCTTGGTGTGACCTGTATTACACTCAGATTACCTCATGACCATACTGTGCCGGTAGACATACACTTCGTCAACAGTAACGAGATACTTCTCTTTCTCACATGACAGAATGCTTGGTGTGACCTGTATTACACTCAGATTACCTCATGACCATACTGTGCCGGTAGACATACACTTCGTCAACAGTAACGAGATACTTCTCTTTCTTACATGACAGAATGCTTGGTGTGACCTGTATTACACTCAGATTACCTCATGACCATACTGTGCCGGTAGACATACACTTCGTCAACAGTAACGAGATACTTCTCTTTCTTACATGACAGAATGCTTGGTGTGACCTGTATTACACTCAGATTACCTCATGACCATACTGTGCCGGTAGACATACACTTCGTCAACAGTAACGAGATACTTCTCTTTCTTACATGACAGAATGCTTGGTGTGACCTGTATTACACTCAGATTACCTCATGACCATACTGTGCCGGTAGACATACACTTCGTCAACAGTAACGAGATACTTCTCTTTCTCACATGGCAGAATGCTTGGTGTGACCTGTATTACACTCAGATTACCTCATGACCATACTGTGCCGGTAGACATACACTTCGTCAACAGTAACGAGATACTTCTCTTTCTTACATGACAGAATGCTTGGTGTGACCTGTATTACACTCAGATTACCTCATGACCATACTGTGCCGGTAGACATACACTTCGTCAACAGTAACGAGATACTTCTCTTTCTTACATGGCAGAATGCTTGGTGTGACCTGTATTACACTCAGATTACCTCATGACCATACTGTGCCGGTAGACATACACTTCGTCAACAGTAACGAGATACTTCTCTTTCTTACATGGCAGCATGCTTGGTGTGACCTGTATTACACTCAGATTACCTCATGACCATACTGTGCCGGTAGACATACACTTCGTCAACAGTAACGAGATACTTCTCTTTCTTACATGACAGCATGCTTGGTGTGACCTGTATTACACTCAGATTACCTCATGACCATACTGTGCCGGTAGACATACACTTCGTCAACAGTAACGAGATACTTCTCTTTCTCACATGACAGAATGCTTGGTGTGACCTGTATTACACTCAGATTACCTCATGACCATACTGTACCGGTAGACATACACTTCGTCAACAGTAACGAGATACTTCTCTTTCTAACATGACAGAATGCTTGGTGTGACCTGTATTACACTCAGATTACCTCATGACCATACTGTGCCGGTAGACATACACTTCGTCAACAGTAACGAGATACTTCTCTTTCTTACATGACAGAATGCTTGGTGTGACCTGTATTACACTCAGATTACCTCATGACCATACTGTGCCGGTAGACATACACTTCGTCAACAGTAACGAGATACTTCTCTTTCTTACATGACAGAATGCTTGGTGTGACCTGTATTACACTCAGATTACCTCATGACCATACTGTGCCGGTAGACATACACTTCGTCAACAGTAACGAGATACTTCTCTTTCTAACATGACAGAATGCTTGATGTGACCTGTATTACACTCAGATTACCTCATGACCATACTGTGCCGGTGGGCATACACTTCGTCAACAGTAACAAGATACTTCTCTTTCTTACATGACAGAATGCTTGATGTGACCTGTATTACACTCAGATTACCTCATGACTATACTGTACCGGTAGACACACACTTCGTCAACAGTAACGAGATACTTCTCTTTCTTACATGGCAGAATGCTTGGTGTGACCTGTATTACACTCAGATTACCTCATGACTATACTGTACCGGTAGACATACACTTCGTCAACAGTAACGAGATACTTCTCTTTCTTACATGGCAGAATGCTTGGTGTGACCTGTATTACACTCAGATTACCTCATGACTATACTGTACCGGTAGACATACACTTCGTCAACAGTAACGAGATACTTCTCTTTCTTACATGACAGAATGCTTGGTGTGACCTGTATTACACTCAGATTACCTCATGACCATACTGTGCCGGTAGACATACACTTCGTCAACAGTAACGAGATACTTCTCTTTCTTACATGACAGAATGCTTGGTGTGACCTGTATTACACTCAGATTACCTCATGACCATACTGTGCCGGTAGACATACACTTCGTCAACAGTAACGAGATACTTCTCTTTCTTACATGACAGAATGCTTGGTGTGACCTGTATTACACTCAGATTACCTCATGACTATACTGTACCGGTAGACATACACTTCGTCAACAGTAACGAGATACTTCTCTTTCTAACATGACAGAATGCTTGGTGTGACCTGTATTACACTCAGATTACCTCATGACCATACTGTGCCGGTAGACATACACTTCGTCAACAGTAACGAGATACTTCTCTTTCTTACATGACAGAATGCTTGGTGTGACCTGTATTACACTCAGATTACCTCATGACCATACTGTGCCGGTAGACATACACTTCGTCAACAGTAACGAGATACTTCTCTTTCTAACATGACAGAATGCTTGATGTGACCTGTATTACACTCAGATTACCTCATGACCATACTGTGCCGGTAGACATACACTTCGTCAACAGTAACGAGATACTTCTCTTTCTTACATGACAGAATGCTTGGTGTGACCTGTATTACACTCAGATTACCTCATGACCATACTGTACCGGTAGACATACACTTCGTCAACAGTAACGAGATACTTCTCTTTCTTACATGACAGAATGCTTGGTGTGACCTGTATTACACTCAGATTACCTCATGACCATACTGTGCCGGTAGACATACACTTCGTCAACAGTAACGAGATACTTCTCTTTCTTACATGGCAGAATGCTTGGTGTGACCTGTATTACACTCAGATTACCTCATGACCATACTGTACCGGTAGACATACACTTCGTCAACAGTAACGAGATACTTCTCTTTCTTACATGACAGAATGCTTGGTGTGACCTGTATTACACTCAGATTACCTCATGACCATACTGTGCCGGTAGACATACACTTCGTCAACAGTAACGAGATACTTCTCTTTCTCATGGCAGAATGCTTGGTGTGACCTGTATTACACTCAGATTACCTCATGACCATACTGTGCCGGTAGACATACACTTCGTCAACAGTAACGAGATACTTCTCTTTCTTAGATGGCAGAATGCTTGGTGTGACCTGTATTACACTCAGATTACCTCATGACCATACTGTGCCGGTAGACATACACTTCGTCAACAGTAACGAGATACTTCTCTTTCTTACATGGCAGAATGCTTGGTGTGACCTGTATTACACTCAGATTACCTCATGACCATACTGTGCCGGTAGACATACACTTCGTCAACAGTAACGAGATACTTCTCTTTCTTACATGACAGAATGCTTGGTGTGACCTGTATTACACTCAGATTACCTCATGACCATACTGTGCCGGTAGACATACACTTCGTCAACAGTAACGAGATACTTCTCTTTCTCACATGACAGAATGCTTGGTGTGACCTGTATTACACTCAGATTACCTCATGACCATACTGTACCGGTAGACATACACTTCGTCAACAGTAACGAGATACTTCTCTTTCTCACATGGCAGAATGCTTGGTGTGACCTGTATTACACTCAGATTACCTCATGACCATACTGTACCGGTAGACATACACTTCGTCAACAGTAACGAGATACTTCTCTTTCTAACATGGCAGAATGCTTGGTGTGACCTGTATTACACTCAGATTACCTCATGACCATACTGTGCCGGTAGACATACACTTCGTCAACAGTAACGAGATACTTCTCTTTCTTACATGACAGAATGCTTGGTGTGACCTGTATTACACTCAGATTACCTCATGACCATACTGTGCCGGTAGACATACACTTCGTCAACAGTAACGAGATACTTCTCTTTCTTACATGACAGAATGCTTGGTGTGACCTGTATTACACTCAGATTACCTCATGACCATACTGTGCCGGTAGACATACACTTCGTCAACAGTAACGAGATACTTCTCTTTCTAACATGGCAGAATGCTTGGTGTGACCTGTATTACACTCAGATTACCTCATGACCATACTGTGCCGGTAGACATACACTTCGTCAACAGTAACGAGATACTTCTCTTTCTTACATGACAGAATGCTTGGTGTGACCTGTATTACACTCAGATTACCTCATGACCATACTGTACCGGTAGACATACACTTCGTCAACAGTAACGAGATACTTCTCTTTCTTACATGACAGAATGCTTGGTGTGACCTGTATTACACTCAGATTACCTCATGACCATACTGTACCGGTAGACATACACTTCGTCAACAGTAACGAGATACTTCTCTTTCTAACATGACAGAATGCTTGGTGTGACCTGTATTACACTCAGATTACCTCATGACCATACTGTGCCGGTAGACATACACTTCGTCAACAGTAACGAGATACTTCTCTTTCTTACATGACAGAATGCTTGGTGTGACCTGTATTACACTCAGATTACCTCATGACCATACTGTGCCGGTAGACATACACTTCGTCAACAGTAACGAGATACTTCTCTTTCTTACATGACAGAATGCTTGGTGTGACCTGTATTACACTCAGATTACCTCATGACCATACTGTGCCGGTAGACATACACTTCGTCAACAGTAACGAGATACTTCTCTTTCTTCGTCAACATGAGATACAGAATGCTTGGTGTGACCTGTATTACACTCAGATTACCTCATGACCATACTGTGCCGGTAGACATACACTTCGTCAACAGTAACGAGATACTTCTCTTTCTTACATGACAGAATGCTTGGTGTGACCTGTATTACACTCAGATTACCTCATGACCATACTGTGCCGGTAGACATACACTTCGTCAACAGTAACGAGATACTTCTCTTTCTTACATGGCAGAATGCTTGGTGTGACCTGTATTACACTCAGATTACCTCATGACCATACTGTACCGGTAGACATACACTTCGTCAACAGTAACGAGATACTTCTCTTTCTTACATGACAGAATGCTTGGTGTGACCTGTATTACACTCAGATTACCTCATGACCATACTGTGCCGGTAGACATACACTTCGTCAACAGTAACGAGATACTTCTCTTTCTTACATGACAGAATGCTTGGTGTGACCTGTATTACAGATTACTCAGACCATACCTCATGACCATACATGACAGAATGCTTGGTGTGACCTGTATTACACTCAGATTACCTCATGACCATACTGTGCCGGTAGACATACACTTCGTCAACAGTAACGAGATACTTCTCTTCTTACATGACAGAATGCTTGGTGTGACCTGTATTACACTCAGATTACCTCATGACCATACTGTGCCGGTAGACATACACTTCGTCAACAGTAACGAGATACTTCTCTTTCTAACATGACAGAATGCTTGGTGTGACCTGTATTACACTCAGATTACCTCATGACCATACTGTGCCGGTAGACATACACTTCGTCAACAGTAACGAGATACTTCTCTTTCTTACATGACAGAATGCTTGGTGTGACCTGTATTACACTCAGATTACCTCATGACCATACTGTGCCGGTAGACATACACTTCGTCAACAGTAACGAGATACTTCTCTTTCTAACATGACAGAATGCTTGGTGTGACCTGTATTACACTCA
>NC_134837.1:1442695-1558798 GCF_004210375.1 Tachypleus tridentatus | reverse complement strand
AGAAAAATAACCACATTATATAACAAACAATCCTTATGTTAAACCTAACATATAACCCGTAAAGTGTTTTCAAGTAAAACAAATAAAAAGAGAAGACAACAGTTCTTTGTTTTTCTAAATTTAATGAACTCCATTATTAGATACAAGAGGGCACTAAAATCGAGGAATAAGGAATGAACTATTGTATAGTTCCTGGGTTGATAAAACTAGTATAGGGACAAGTTTTGCTGTAAAATCTTAACCCTAAAGTTGGGAATTAACCAAGTCCAGAATGGAATCACATATGGGGAATATTATAAAGCAAAAGCTACACAGTGGCCTAGTTTTGCTGTCCATTGCAGAACATGTTTAGTGTTATAAGCCCCTGAGTCACGGGGATATAGTGGAAGGACATAATCCCTTAAGAATGTTCGAATTAATTTAGGATATATTAATTAAAACGACAGCTGCCTGTTCGATATTCCACTCATGTGAAAATAAAAGTCCGTAATGTGTTTTAATGTGCACGTTCTTTAATACAATTCAGATTGTTCTTGTGCAGTATTTAACTTTCACCATTTTATTCTCTACTGTTTCCTCTTACAAAACGTAGAAAACATCAGAAGAATTGGATCACCTGTAAAATGTGAAGACTTATAACGTAAAAACGTATTCCGATAGTCATGATGGGGCACAGGACAGATAGACCAAAAGCGTCGCTTTGTTGTTATTATCAAATAAACAAACACGATTGAATACCCTCCTTATTTAGAATTGACGATGAAAAGGAGTTTTCAGTGAGAAAAACGGAAACTGGGTATGAAAAATAAAAATAAAAGGTTTTCTTTACTTTGAAAGTAATATTCTGTTTTGATCTTACAAACTTTGATTCAGTTGTTATTGAAGTTTATTTATTGTTAAATTATTTTAAACGTCGTCCTGTGTAGTTTGTTGTGGTTGCCTTTATCATAGAGTAAATAAATATTTCTGTGCGAAAAGAAATCTTGAAATAATAAAATTGGTAGATTATAGCAACTTAGTAAAATACTAGGCCGACAACAGATTGCGCTCAATTAGGAAGTTTGAAAATTGAAGTATTTTTATAATAATATTTGTAAAGGTATTAATGTATGTTTGTAAATTTTGCTGTTGCTGTGTACAAAATAACACGTTAACTAATCATTAATATATGTTTTGTAAATGTACGTAAGTCTGAAAAATACCTATAATGTTTCTGAACAGTAAATAATGTTGATACAGTGTCATAAAACTTACGTCTGAATATTACATTATTAATAAGAAAATGTTTCGAATATTTCGCGGACTAGTGTTTTTTTGGTTTTAAAAAAGTTTTACACAGTTTCAAATATTAGTCCTAATTATTACAGATTCACAAATCATGAGTAAATAAATAAATACATATATATCGTGACCTTTTGTAGTACATCATGTTTATAGCAATATTTGTATGTAAGAAACAACTTTAACCAGTTGACTGTCAAGTATTTCAGCTGCTACAATACAACTCTAATGCTTCTTCATTTTGTAATTTTTTTCGTGACACCATTTTGATCGAAAGTGAAACAATTTGTAAGTAGTTCAAATGCATGTATGGTGCTGAAATCTAGCGTTGAAGTTAAGTATTATTGAGAACGAATTAACTCGTCCGTGGCACTGTGTTACCGATCGGCTTGGACGAGTTACCTCGTCTACGGCACTGAACAGATTAACAAAGCCAACAAAAGTATACGAAAGTGAAATAGAATACCTGAGAAACGAGAAACATTAACAAATGTTATATTCTAGTAGTTAATTGTAGCTACTCTACAAAAAGTCCACGTGTTTCATGGTGTGATTCGTCTCAACACACTCCACACTTGTAATGGGTGTTATAAATGTGACAGTAACTTCCGCTATTCGACCTATAGAGCTATTGAAACCTTTGAATTGTTAGTTGCTGAGAGATGGCTGAAAGTCAGTAATTCAAAATTGGTCTGAATCTCAGTGGTCCTGGTGCATTAAGATGATAGATTCCAGTCCCTCTGAATATTAACATTTCATTTCATTCATTTTGTAAATTACCAACACACTATGAAAGCTGCATTTTCCTTCGTGGCATATTAAAATGTTATTCGTATGTAGTTGTTTTGTTATTCGACTAGAAACCACACAGTAAAACTGTCTCTGTTTTGCCCACTGCGGGTATCGAAATCAAAATGTAGCATTATAAGCTATAAGACTTGCCGCTGAGCTAAGTAGGGTTATCACATACAGAAATTTAGTAATTAAACATTGTATAACAGGTCCCGTGTTCTTGCAAACGTATTAGTACGGAAACCTATGTGATTTTATGGCAAGTGAGAAAAGACTTATAACAGGTCCTGTGTTCTACAAGGTGTTCGGAAAGTCACTGTGCACCTACATGTATATATTTATTAACAGACATGTTTCAATATAGAATACAGGAGGTAAATATGAATGACAATTATAAACAATGTTGAAAGTGACTCCCTGTTGGCATCAATACAGGCCTGGATCCTTTTATTTTGTTTCTAAACACTGCTATCAGTTGCTGGTTTGAAATAGACTGAATAGACATATGATTACAAAACTGCACAGTGACTTTCCGAACACCCTGTAGTAAACGTAACCTAATAAAAAGCCACGAGGTTATCTCTTCTAACAAAACGTTGATTTACCTTTTCAATAGTTCATATAAATTCATTATGAAACTATAAAGACATAATTAGATAAAAGCAATCTCGTAAAATTAATTAGTTATAATTAAAGATAACCAAAACATTTATTATCTTAGTGTTTATGTCTTCCTTACAGCATAACACTGACCAACTGGTCCAACAGTTTACACATGTATGTCCTGTACTAGGTTAAAATGTATGTCATGTACTAGTTTACATTTGTGTGTCCTATACTAGTTTACACATGTCCTGTACTAGGTTAAAATGTATGTCATGTACTAGTTTACATTTGTATGTCCTATACTAGTTTACACATGTCCTGTACTAGGTTAAAATGTATGTCATGTACTAGTTTACATTTGTATGTCCTATACTAGTTTACACATGTCCTGTACTGGGTTAAAATGTATGTCATGTAATTAGTTTACATTTGTATGTCCTATACTAGTTTACACATGTATGTCCTGTATTATGTATACATGTATGTCCTGTACTAGTTGATACATGTATGTCCTGTACTAGTTGATACATATATGTCCTGTAATAGTTTATACATGTATGTCCTGTAATAGGTTAAAATGTATGTCTTGTAATAGTTTATACATGTATGCCCTGTACTAGTTTATACATGTATGTCCTGTAATAGGTTAAAATGAATGTCCTGTAATAGTTTACACATGTATGTATTGTATTAGTGACATTATCTGGTTTTATTCATTTTCTTATCAATAAAGTTCTTTAGATGTGGATTTATAAATTAATTTATAAACTAATATATTCCTGTAGTAGATATGTATGTGTATATCTATATAAGTTATGGGAAAACCAGATTATACACTTAGATATGTATGTGTATATATACCACTATGTTAATCATAACACTTTGATACTATACTACATACCACTATGTTAATCATGATACTTTGATACTATAGTATATACCACCATGTTAATCATAATACTTTGATACTATACTATATACCACCATGTTAACCATAATACTTTGATACTATACTATATACCACTATGTTAATCATAACACTTTGATACTATACTATATACCACTATCATAATCATAACACTTTGATACTACAGTATATACCACTATGTTAATCATAATACTTTGATACTACACTATATACCACTATGTTAACCATAATACTTTGATACTATTCTACATATCACTATGTCAACCATAATAATTTGATACTATACTATATACCACTATGTTTATCATGATACTTTGATACTATACTATATACCACTATGTTAACCATAATACTTCGATACTATACTATATACCACTATGTTAATCATAACACATAGATACTATACTATATACCACTATGTTAATCATAACACTTTGATACTACACTATATACCACTATGTTAATCATAACATTTGATACTACACTATTACCACTGTTAATCATACACTTTGATACTACACTATATACCACTGTTAATCATAACACTTTGATTCTACACTATATAACACTGTTAATCATAACACTTTGATACTACACTATATACCACTGTTAATCATAACACTTTGATACTACACTACATAACACTGTTAATCATAACACTTTGATACTATACTATATACCACTATGTTAATCATAACACTTTGATACTACACTATATACCACTATGTTAATCATAACACTTTGATACTACACTATATACCACTATGTTAATCATAACACTTTGATACTACACTATATACCACTGTTAATCATAACACTTTGATACTACACTATATAACACTGTTAATCATAACACTTTGATTCTACACTATATACCACTGTTAAGTATAACACTTTGATACTACACTATATACCACTGTTAATCATAACACTTTGATACTACACTATATAACACTATGTTAATCATAACACTTTGATACTACACTATATACCACTATGTTAATCATAACACTTTGATACTACACTATATACCACTATGTTAATCATAACACTTTGATACTACACTACATACCACTGTTAATCATAACACTTTGATACTACACTATATACCACTGTTAATCATAACACTTTGATACTACACTATATAACACTGTTAATCATAACACTTTGATACTACACTATATACCACTGTTAATCATAACACTTTGATACTACACTATATACCACTGTTAATTATAACACTTTGATACTACACTACATACCACTATGTTAATCATAACACTTTGATACTACACTATATAACACTGTTAATCATAACACTTTGATTCTACACTATATAACACTGTTAATCATAACACTTTGATACTACACTATATACCACTGTTAATCATAACACTTTGATACTACACTATATACCACTGTTAATCATAACACTTTGATACTACACTATATACCACTGTTAATCATAACACTTTGATACTACACTACATACCACTATGTTAATCATAACACCTTGATACTATACTATATACCACTATGTTAATCATAACACTTTGATACTACACTACATACCACTGTTAATCATAACACTTTGATACTATATACCACTATTAATCATAACACTTTGATACTTCACTATATAACACTATGTTAATCATAACACTTTGATACTACACTATATACCACTGTTAATCATAACACTTTGATACTACACTATATAACACTATGTTAATCATAACACTTTGATACTACACTATATACCACTATGTTAATCATAACACTTTGATACTATACTATATACCACTATGTTAATCATAACACTTTGATACTACACTACATACCACTGTTAATCATAACACTTTGATACTACACTATATAACACTGTTAATCATAACACTTTGATACTATACTACATACCACTATGTTAATCATGATACTTTGATACTATAGTATATACCACTATGTTAATCATGATACTTTGATACTATACTACATACCACCATGTTAACCATAATACTTTGATAGTATACTATATACCACTATGTTAATCATAACACTTTGATACTACACTATATACCACTGTTAATCATAACACTTTGATACTATACTACATACCACTATGTTAATCATAACACTTTGATACTACACTATATACCACTATGTTAATCATAACACTTTGATACTATACTATATACCACTTTGTTAATCATAACACTTTGATATTACACTATAAACCACTATGTTAATCATAATACTTTGATACTACACTGTATACCACTATGTTAACCATAATACTTTGATACTATTCTACATACCACTATGTTAATCATAACACTTTGATACTATACTATATACCACTATGTTAATCATGTTAATCATAACACTTTGATACTACACTATATACCACTGTTAATCATAACACTTTGATTCTACACTATATAACACTGTTAATCATAACACTTTGATACTACACTATATACCACTGTTAATCATAACACTTTGATACTACACTATATACCACTATGTTAATCATAACACTTTGATACTACACTACATACCACTGTTAATCATAACACTTTGATACTACACTATATAACACTGTTAATCATAACACTTTGATACTATAGTATATACCACTATGTAAATCATGATACTTTGATACTATACTACATACCACCGTGTTAACCATAATACTTTGATTCTACACTATATAACACTGTTAATCATAACACTTTGATACTATACTACATACCACTATCTTAATCATAACACTTTGATACTATAGTATATACCACTATGTTAATCATAATACTTTGATACTATAGTATATACCACTATGTTAATCATAATACTTTGATACCACACTATATACCACTATGTTAATCATAATACTTTGATACTACACTATATACCACTATGTTAACCATAATACTTTGATACTATTCTACATACCACTATGTCAACCATAATAATTTGATACTATACTATATACCACTATGTTTATCATGATACTTCGATACTATACTATATACCACTTTGTTAATCATAACACTTTGATACTACACTATAAACCACTATTTTAATCATAACACTTTGATACTACACTATATACCACTGTTAATCATAACACTTTGATACTACACTATATAACACTGTTAATCATAACACTTTGGTTCTACACTATATACCACTGTTAAGTATAACACTTTGATACTACACTATATACCACTGTTAATCATAACACTTTGATACTACACTACATACCACTATGTTAATCATAACACCTTGATACTATACTATATACCACTATGTTAATCATAACACTTTGATACTACACTACATACCACTGTTAATCATAACACTTTGATACTATATACCACTATTAATCATAACACTTTGATACTTCACTATATAACACTATGTTAATCATAACACTTTGATACTACACTATATACCACTGTTAATCATAACACTTTGATACTACACTATATAACACTATGTTAATCATAACACTTTGATACTACACTATATACCACTATGTTAATCATAACACTTTGATACTATACTATATACCACTATGTTAATCATAACACTTTGATACTACACTACATACCACTGTTAATCATAACACTTTGATACTACACTATATAACACTGTTAATCATAACACTTTGATACTATAGTATATACCACTATGTTAATCATGATACTTTGATACTATACTACATACCACCGTGTTAACCATAATACTTTGATACTACACTATATAACACTGTTAATCATAACACTTTGATTCTACACTATATAACACTGTTAATCATAACACTTTGATACTATACTACATACCACTATTTAATCATAACACTTTGATACTATACTATATACCACTATGTTAATCATAATACTTTGATACTATAGTATATACCACTATGTTAATCATAATACTTTGATACCACACTATATACCACTATGTTAATCATAATACTTTGATACTACACTATATACCACTATGTTAATCATAATACTTTGATACTATACTACATACCACTATGTTAACCATAATACTTTGATACTATACTATATACCACTATGTTAATCATAACACTTTGATACTACACTATAAACCACTATTTTAATCATAACACTTTGATACTACACTATATACCACTGTTAATCATAACACTTTGATACTACACTATATAACACTGTTAATCATAACACTTTGATTCTACACTATATACCACTAATATAACACTTTGATACTACACTATATACCACTGTTAATCATAACACTTTGATACTACACTATATAACACTATGTTAATCATAACACTTTGATACTACACTATATACCACTATGTTAATCATAACACTTTGATACTACACTATATACCACTATGTTAATCATAACAATTTGATACTACACTACATACCACTGTTAATCATAACACTTTGATACTACACTATATAACACTGTTAATCATAACACTTTGATACTACACTATATACCACTGTTAATCATAACACTTTGATACTACACTATATACCACTGTTAATTATAACACTTTGATACTACACTACATACCACTATGTTAATCATAACACTTTGATACTACACTATATACCACTGTTAATCATAACACTTTGATACTACACTATATACCACTATGTTAATCATAACACTTTGATACTATACTATATACCACTATGTTAATCATAACACTTTGATACTACACTGTATACCACTGTTAATCATAACACTTTGATACTATATACCACTATTAATCATAACACTTTGATACTATACTATATACCACTATGTTAATCATAACACTTTGATACTACACTACATACCACTGTTAATCATAACACTTTGATACTACACTATATAACACTGTTAATCATAACACTTTGATACTACACTATATAACACTATGTTAATCATAACACCTTGATACTACACTATATACCACTGTTAATCATAACACTTTGATACTACACTATATACCACTATGTTAATCATAACACTTTGATACTATACTATATACCACTATGTTAATCATAACACTTTGATACTATACTATATACCACTGTTAATCATAACACTTTGATACTACACTATATACCACTATGTTAATCATAACACTTTGATACTACACTATATACCACTGTTAATCATAACACTTTGATACTACACTATATACCACTGTTAATCATAACACTTTGATACTACACTATATACCACTGTTAATCATAACACTTTGATACTACACTCCACTGTTAATCATAATACTTTGATACTACACTATATACCACTGTTAATCATAACACTTTGATACTACACTATATACCACTATACTAATCATAACACTTTGATTCTACACTATATAACACTGTTAATCATAACACTTTGATACTACACTATATACCACTGTTAATCATAACACTTTGATACTACACTATATACCACTGTTAATCATAACACTTTGATACTACACTATATACCACTGTTAATCATAACACTTTGATACTACACTATATAACACTGTTAATCATAACACTTTGATACTATACTATATACCACTATGTTAATCATAACACTTTGATACTATACTATATACCACTATGTTAATCATAACACTTTGATACTACACTACATACCACTGTTAATCATAACACTTTGATACTACACTATATAACACTGTTAATCATAACACTTTGATTCTACACTATATAACACTGTTAATCATAACACTTTGATACTACACTATATACCACTGTTAATCATAACACTTTGATACTACACTATATACCACTGTTAATTATAACACTTTGATACTACACTATATACCACTGTTAATCATAATACTTTGAAACTACACAATATACCACTGTTAATCATAACACTTTGATACTATACTATATACTACTATGTTAATCATAACACTTTGATACTATACTATATAACACTGTTAATCATAACACTTTGATACTACACTATATACCACTGTTAATCATAACACTTTGATACTACACTATATACCACTGTTAATCATAACACTTTGATACTACACTATATACCACTGTTAATCATAACACTTTGATACTACACTATATACCACTGTTAATCATAACACTTTGATACTATACTACATACCACTATGTTAATCATGATACTTTGATACTATAGTATATACCACTATGTTAATCATGATACTTTGATACTATACTACATACCACTGTTAATCATAACACTTTGATACTACACTATATAACACTGTTAATCATAACACTTTGATACTACACTATATACCACTGTTAATCATAACACTTTGATACTACACTATATACCACTGTTAATCATAACACTTTGATACTACACTATATACCACTATCAATCATAACACTTTGATACTTCACTATATAACACTATGTTAATCATAACACTTTGATACTACACTATATACCACTGTTAATCATAACACTTTGATACTATACTATATACCACTATGTTAATCATAACACTTTGATACTACACTACATACCACTGTTAATCATAACACTTTGATACTACACTATATAACACTGTTAATCATAACACTTTGATTCTACACTATATAACACTGTTAATCATAACACTTTGATACTACACTATATACCACTGTTAATCATAACACTTTGATACTACACTATATACCACTGTTAATTATAACACTTTGATACTACACTATATACCACTGTTAATCATAATACTTTGAAACTACACAATATACCACTGTTAATCATAACACTTTGATACTAAACTACATACCACTATACTAATCATAACACTTTGATTCTACACTATATAACACTGTTAATCATAACACTTTGATACTACACTATATACCACTGTTAATCATAACACTTTGATACTACACTATATACCACTGTTAATTATAACACTTTGATACTACACTATATACCACTGTTAATCATAACACTTTGATACTACACTATACCACTATGTTAATCATAACACTTTGATACTATACTATATACCACTATGTTAATCATAACACTTTGATACTACACTACATACCACTGTTAATCATAACACTTTGATACTATATACCACTATTAATCATAACACTTTGATACTTCACTATATAACACTATGTTAATCATAACACTTTGATACTACACTATATACCACTGTTAATCATAACACTTTGATACTACACTATATAACACTATGTTAATCATAACACTTTGATACTACACTATATACCACTATGTTAATCATAACACTTTGATACTATACTATATACCACTATGTTAATCATAACACTTTGATACTATACTACATACCACTATGTTAATCATAATACTTTGATACTATACTATATAACACTGTTAATCATAACACTTTGATACTATACTATATACCACTATGTTAATCATAATACTTTGATAGTATACTATATACCACTATGTTAATCATAACACTTTGATACTATACTATATAACACTGTTAATCATAACACTTTGATACTATACTACATACCACTATCTTAATCATAACACTTTGATACTATAGTATATACCACTATGTTAATCATAATACTTTGATACTATAGTATATACCACTATGTTAATCATAATACTTTGATACCACACTATATACCACTATGTTAATCATAATACTTTGATACTACACTATATACCACTATGTTAACCATAATACTTTGATACTATTCTACATACCACTATGTCAACCATAATAATTTGATACTATACTATATACCACTATGTTTATCATGATACTTTGATACTATACTATATACCACTTTGTTAATCATAACACTTTGATATTACACTATAAACCACTATTTTAATCATAACACTTTGATACTACACTATATACCACTGTTAATCATAACACTTTGATACTACACTATATAACACTGTTAATCATAACACTTTGATACACTATATACACTAATATAACACTTTGTACTACATATATACACTGTTAATCATAACACTTTGATACTACACTATATACCACTATGTTAATCATAACACTTTGATACTGTTAATCATAACACTTTGATACTACACTATATACCACTGTTAATCATAACACTTTGATACTACCACTATCATAACACTTTGATACTACACTATATACCACTATGTTAATCATAACACTTTGATACTACACTATATACCACTGTTATCATAACACTTTGATACTAACTATATACCACTAAATCATAACACTTTGATACTACACTATATACCACTATGTTAATCATAACACTTTGATACTATACTATATACCACTATGTTAATCATAACACTTTGATACTACACTACATACCACTGTTAATCATAACAATTTGATACTACACTATATACACTGTTAATCATAACACTTTGATACTACACTATATAACACTGTTAATCATAACACTTTGATACTACACTATATACCACTGTTAATCATAACACTTTGATACTACACTATATACCACTGTTAATCATAACACTTTGATACTACACTATATACCACTATGTTAATCATAACATCTTGATACTATACTATATACCACTATGTTAATCATAACACTTTGATACTACACTACATACCACTGTTAATCATAACACTTTGATACTACACTGTATACCACTGTTAATCATAACACTTTGATACTTCACTATATAACACTATGTTAATCATAACACCTTGATACTACACTATATACCACTGTTAATCATAACACTTTGATACTACACTATATAACACTATGTTAATCATAACACTTTGATACTACACTATATACCACTATGTTAATCATAACACTTTGATACTATACTATATACCACTATGTTAATCATAACACTTTGATACTACACTACATACCACTGTTAATCATAACACTTTGATACTACACTGTATACCACTGTTAATCATAACACTTTGATACTATATACCACTATTAATCATAACACTTTGATACTTCACTATATAACACTATGTTAATCATAACACCTTGATACTACACTATATACCACTGTTAATCATAACACTTTGATACTACACTATATAAACTACAATGTTAATCATAACACTTTGATACTACACTATATACCACTATGTTAATCATAACACTTTGATACTATACTATATACCACTATGTTAATCATAACACTTTGATACTACACTATATACCACTGTTAATCATAACACTTTGATACTACACTATATACCACTGTTAATCATAACACTTTGATACTACACTATATACCACTGTTAATCATAACACTTTGATACTACACTATATACCACTGTTAATCATAACACTTTGATACTACACTATATACCACTAATCATACCTTTGATACTACACTATATACCACTGTTAATCATAACACTTTGATACTACACTATATACCACTGTTAATCATAACACTTTGATACTACACTATATACCACTATTAATCATAACACTTTGATACTACACTATATACCACTGTTAATCATAACACTTTGATACTACACTATATACCACTGTTAATCATAACACTTTGATACTACACTATATACCACTGTTAATCATAACACTTTGATACTACACTATATACCACTGTTAATCATAACACTTTGATACTACACTATATACCACTGTTAATCATAACACTTTGATACTACATACCACTGTTAATCATAACACTTTGATACTATATACCACTGTTAATCATAACACTTTGATACTATATACCACTATTAATCATAACACTTTGATACTTCACTATATAACACTATGTTAATCATAACACTTTGATACTACACTATATACCACTATGTTAATCATAACACTTTGATACTACACTATATACCACTATGTTAATCATAACACTTTGATACTACACTATATACCACTATGTTAATCATAACACTTTGATACTACACTATATACCACTATGTTAATCATAACACTTTGATACTACACTATATACCACTACATAACACTTTGATACTAACTATATACACTAAATCATAACACTTTGATACTATACTACATACCACTATGTTAATCATGATACTTTGATACTATAGTATATACCACTATGTTAATCATGATACTTTGATACTATACTACATACCACCGTGTTAACCATAATACTTTGATAGTATACTATATACCACTATGTTAATCATAACACTTTGATACTATACTATATAACACTGTTAATCATAACACTTTGATACTATACTACATACCACTATCTTAATCATAACACTTTGATACCACACTATATACCACTATGTTAATCATAATACTTTGATACTACACTATATACCACTATGTTAATCATAATACTTTGATACTACACTATATACCACTATGTTAATCATAATACTTTGATACTACACTATATACCACTATGTTAACCATAATACTTCGATACTATACTATATACCACTATGTTAATCATAACACATAGATACTATACTATATACCACTATGTTAATCATAACACTTTGATACTACACTATACACCACTATTTTAATCATAACAATTTGATACTACACTATATAACACTGTTAATCATAACACTTTGATACTACACTATATACCACTGTTAATCATAACACTTTGATACTACACTATATACCACTGTTAATCATAACACTTTGATACTACACTATATAACACTATGTTAATCATAACACTTTGATACTACACTATATACCACTATGTTAATCATAACACTTTGATACTACACTATATACCACTATGTTAATCATAACAATTTGATACTACACTACATACCACTGTTAATCATAACACTTTGATACTACACTATATAACACTGTTAATCATAACACTTTGATTCTACACTATATAACACTGTTAATCATAACACTTTGATACTACACTATATACCACTGTTAATCATAACACTTTGATACTACACTATATACCACTGTTAATTATAACACTTTGATACTACACTATATACCACTGTTAATCATAACACTTTGATACTACACTACATACCACTATGTTAATCATAACACCTTGATACTATACTATATACCACTATGTTAATCATAACACTTTGATACTATATACCACTATTAATCATAACACTTTGATACTTCACTATATAACACTATGTTAATCATAACACTTTGATACTACACTATATACCACTGTTAATCATAACACTTTGTTAATCATAACACTTTGATACTACACTATATAACACTATGTTAATCATAACACTTTGATACTACACTATATACCACTATGTTAATCATAACACTTTGATACTATACTATATACCACTATGTTAATCATAACACTTTGATACTACACTACATACCACTGTTAATCATAACACTTTGATACTACACTATATAACACTGTTAATCATAACACTTTGATACTACACTATATACCACTATGTTAATCATAACACTTTGATACTATACTATATACCACTATGTTAATCATAATACTTTGATACTATACTATATACCACCATGTTAATCATAACACTTTGATACTATACTATATACCACTATGTTAATCATAACACTTTGATACTATACTATATAACACTGTTAATCATAACACTTTGATACTACACTATATAACACTGTTAATCATAACACTTTGGTTCTACACTATATACCACTGTTAAGTATAACACTTTGATACTACACTATATACCACTGTTAATCATAACACTTTGATACTACACTATATAACACTATGTTAATCATAACACTTTGATACTACACTATATACCACTATGTTAATCATAACACTTTGATACTATACTATATACCACTATGTTAATCATAACACTTTGATACTACACTATATACCACTGTTAATCATTAACATAACACACTTTGATACTACACTATATACCACTGTTAATCATAACACTTTGATACTACACTATATACCACTGTTAATCATAACACTTTGATACTACACTATATACCACTGTTAATCATAACACTTTGATACTACACTATATACCACTGTTAATCATAACACTTTGATACTACACTATATACCACTGTTAATCATAACACTTTGATACTACACTATATACCACTATGTTAATCATAACACTTTGATACTACACTATATACCACTGTTAATCATAACACTTTGATACTACACTATATACCACTGTTAATCATAACACTTTGATACTACACTATATACCACTGTTAATCATAACACTTTGATACTACACTATATACCACTGTTAATCATAACACTTTGATACTACACTATATACCACTATGTTAATCATAACACTTTGATACTACACTATATACCACTGTTAATCATAACACTTTGATACTACACTATATACCACTGTTAATCATAACACTTTGATACTACACTATATACCACTGTTAATCATAACACTTTGATACTACACTATATACCACTGTTAATCATAACACTTTGATACTACACTATATACCACTGTTAATCATAACACTTTGATACTACACTATATACCACTGTTAATCATAACACTTTGATACTACACTATATACCACTATGTTAATCATAACACTTTGATACTACACTGTATACCACTGTTAATCATAACACTTTGATACTATATACCACTATTAATCATAACACTTTGATACTATACTATATACCACTATGTTAATCATAACACTTTGATACTACACTATACACTGTTAATCATAACACTTTGATACTACACTATATAACACTGTTAATCATAACACTTTGATACTACACTATATAACACTGTTAATCATAACACTTTGATACTACACTATATATCTCTGTTAATCATAACACTTTGAAACTACACAATATACCACTGTTAATCATAACACTTTGATACTACACTATATACCACTGTTAATCATAACACTTTGATACTAATATACCACTATACATAACACTTTGATACTACACTATATACCACTGTTAATCATAACACTTTGATACTACACTATATACCACTGTTAATCATAACACTTTGATACTACACTATATACCACTGTTAATCATAACACTTTGATACTACACTATATACCACTGTTAATCATAACACTTTGATACTACACTATATACCACTATGTTAATCATAACACTTTGATACTATACTATATACCACTATGTTAATCATAACACTTTGATACTACACTACATACCACTGTTAATCATAACACTTTGATACTACACTATATAACACTATGTTAATCATAACACTTTGATACTACACTATATACCACTATGTTAATCATAACACTTTGATACTATACTATATACCACTATGTTAATCATAACACTTTGATACTACACTATATAACACTGTTAATCATAACACTTTGATTCTACACTATATAACACTGTTAATCATAACACTTTGATACTACACTACATACCACTATGTTAATCATAACACTTTGATACTAACTATATAACACTGTTAATACTTTGATACTATACTATATGTTAATCATATACTTTGATACTATACTACTACCACCGTGTTAATCATAACACTTTGATACTATACTATATAACACTGTTAATCATAACACTTTGATACTATACTATATACCACTATCTTAATCATAACACTTTGATACTATAGTATATACCACTATGTTAATCATAATACTTTGATACTATAGTATATACCACTATGTTAATCATAATACTTTGATACCACACTATATACCACTATGTTAATCATAATACTTTGATACTACACTATATACCACTATGTTAACCATAATACTTTGATACTATTCTACATACCACTATGTCAACCATAATAATTTGATACTATACTATATACCACTATGTTAATCATAATACTATACTATATACCACTTGTTAATCATAACACTTTGATACTACACTATAAACCACTATTTTAATCATAACACTTTGATACTACACTATATACCACTGTTAATCATAACACTTTGATACTACACTATATACCACTGTTAATCATAACACTTTGATACTACACTATATAACACTGTTAATCATAACACTTTGATACTACACTATATACCACTGTTAATCATAACACTTTGATACTACACTATATACCACTATGTTAATCATAACACTTTGATACTACACTATATACCACTATGTTAATCATAACACTTTGATACTACACTATATACCACTGTTAATCATAACACTTTGATACTATACTATATACCACTATTAATCATAACACTTTGATACTTCACTATATAACACTATGTTAATCATAACACCTTGATACTACACTATATACCACTGTTAATCATAACACTTTGATACTACACTATATAACACTATGTTAATCATAACACTTTGATTCTACACTATATACCACTGTTAATCATAACACTTTGATACTACACTATATACCACTGTTAATCATAACACTTTGATACTACACTACATACCACTGTTAATCATAACACTTTGATACTACACTATATACCACTATGTTAATCATAACACTTTGATACTATACTATATACCACTATGTTAATCATAACACTTTGATACTATACTACATACCACCGTGTTAATCATAATACTTTGATACTACACTATATACCACTGTTAATCATAACACTTTGATACTACACTATATACCACTGTTAATCATAACACTTTGATACTACACTATATACCACTATGTTAATCATAACACTTTGATACTACACTATATACCACTATGTTAATCATAACACTTTGATACTATACTATATACCACTATGTTAATCATAACACTTTGATACTACACTATATACCACTATGTTAATCATAACACTTTGATACTACACTATATACCACTATGTTAATCATAACACTTTGATACTATACTACATACCACTATGTTAATCATAATACTTTGATACTATACTATATACCACTATGTTAATCATAATACTTTGATACTATACTATATACCACTTCATAACACTTTGATACTACACTATATACCACTATGTTAATCATAACACTTTGATACTACACTATATACCACTGTTAATCATAACACTTTGATACTACACTATATAACACTGTTAATCATAACACTTTGATACTACACTATATACCACTGTTAATCATAACACTTTGATACTACACTATATACCACTGTTAATCATAACACTTTGATACTACACTATATACCACTATGTTAATCATAACACTTTGATACTACACTATATACCACTGTTAATCATAACACTTTGATACTACACTATATACCACTATGTTAATCATAACACTTTGATACTACACTATATACCACTGTTAATCATAACACTTTGATACTACACTATATAACACTGTTAATCATAACACTTTGATACTACACTATATACCACTGTTAATCATAACACTTTGATACTACACTATATACCACTGTTAATCATAACACTTTGATACTACACTATATACCACTGTTAATCATAACACTTTGATACTACACTATATACCACTATGTTAATCATAACACTTTGATACTACACTATATACCACTATGTTAATCATAACACTTTGATACTATACTATATACCACTATGTTAATCATAACACTTTGATACTACACTGTATACCACTGTTAATCATAACACTTTGATACTATATACCACTATTAATCATAACACTTTGATACTATACTATATACCACTATGTTAATCATAACACTTTGATACTACACTACCACCATACCACTGTTAATCATAACACTTTGATACTACACTATATAACACTGTTAATCATAACACTTTGATTCTACACTATATAACACTGTTAATCATAACACTTTGATACTACACTATATAACACTGTTAATCATAACACTTTGATACTATACTACATAATCACTATACTTAACCACATATATACTTTGATACTATAGTATATACCACTATGTTAATCATAATACTTTGATACTATACTATATACCACTGTTAATCATAACACTTTGATACTACACTATATACCACTGTTAATCATAACACTTTGATACTACACTATATACCACTGTTAATCATAACACTTTGACTACACTATATACCACTGTTAATCATAACACTTTGATACTACACTATATACCACTGTTAATCATAACACTTTGATACTACACTATATACCACTGTTAATCATAACACTTTGATACTACACTATATACCACTGTTAATCATAACACTTTGATACTACACTACATATGTTAATCCACTATATACATAACACTTTGATACTACACTATATACCACTGTTAATCATAACACTTTGATACTACACTATATACACACTGTTAATCATAACACTTTGATACTACACTATATACCACTGTTAATTATAACAATTTGATACTACACTATATACCACTGTTAATCATAACACTTTGATACTACACTATATACCACTGTTAATCATAACACTTTGATACTATACTATATACCACTATGTTAATCATAACACTTTGATACTACACTACATACCACTGTTAATCATAACACTTTGATACTACACTGTATACACTGTTAATCATAACACTTTGATACTTCACTATATAACACTATGTTAATCATAACACCTTGATACTACACTATATACCACTGTTAATCATAACACTTTGATACTACACTATATAACACTATGTTAATCATAACACTTTGATACTACACTATATACCACTATGTTAATCATAACACTTTGATACTATACTATATACCACTATGTTAATCATAACACTTTGATACTACACTACATACCACTGTTAATCATAACACTTTGATACTACACTATATAACACTGTTAATCATAACACTTTGATACTATAGTATATACCACTATGTTAATCATAATACTTTGATACTATACTACATACCACTATGTTAATCATAATACTTTGATACTATACTATATACCACACTGTTAATCATAACACTTTGATACTATACTATATACCACTATGTTAATCATAACACTTTGATACTATACTATATACCACTGTTAATCATAACACTTTGATACTATACTACATACCACTATGTTAATCATAACACTTTGATACCACACTATATACCACTATGTTAATCATAATACTTTGATACTACACTATATACCACTATGTTAATCATAATACTTTGATACTACACTATATACCACTATGTTAATCATAATACTTTGATACTATACTATATACCACTATGTTAATCATAATACTTTGATACTATACTATATACCACTATGTTAATCATAACACTTTGATACTACACTATATACCACTATGTTAATCATAACACTTTGATACTACACTATATACCACTGTTAATCATAACACTTTGATACTACACTATATACCACTGTTAATTATAACACTTTGATACTACACTATATACCACTGTTAATCATAACACTTTGATACTACACTATATACCACTGTTAATCATAACACTTTGATACTACACTACATACCACTATGTTAATCATAACACCTTGATACTATACTATATACCACTATGTTAATCATAACACTTTGATACTACACTACATACCACTGTTAATCATAACACTTTGATACTATATACCACTATTAATCATAACACTTTGATACTTCACTATATAACACTATGTTAATCATAACACTTTGATACTACACTATATACCACTGTTAATCATAACACTTTGATACTACACTATATAACACTATGTTAATCATAACACTTTGATACTACACTATATACCACTATGTTAATCATAACACTTTGATACTATACTATATACCACTATGTTAATCATAACACTTTGATACTACACTACATACCACTGTTAATCATAACACTTTGATACTACACTATATAACACTGTTAATCATAACACTTTGATACTATAGTATATACCACTATGTTAATCATGATACTTTGATACTATACTACATACCACCGTGTTAACCATAATACTTTGATACTACACTATATAACACTGTTAATCATAACACTTTGATTCTACACTATATAACACTGTTAATCATAACACTTTGATACTATACTACATACCACTATCTTAATCATAACACTTTGATACTATAGTATATACCACTATGTTAATCATAATACTTTGATACTATAGTATATACCACTATGTTAATCATAATACTTTGATACCACACTATATACCACTATGTTAATCATAATACTTTGATACTACACTATATACCACTATGTTAACCATAATACTTTGATACTATTCTACATACCACTATGTCAACCATAATAATTTGATACTATACTATATACCACTTTGTTAATCATAACACTTTGATACTACACTATAAACCACTATTTTAATCATAACACTTTGATACTACACTATATACCACTGTTAATCATAACACTTTGATACTACACTATATAACACTGTTAATCATAACACTTTGGTTCTACACTATATACCACTGTTAAGTATAACACTTTGATACTACACTATATACCACTGTTAATCATAACACTTTGATACTACACTATATAACACTATGTTAATCATAACACTTTGATACTACACTATATACCACTATGTTAATCATAACACTTTGATACTATACTATATACCACTATGTTAATCATAACAATTTGATACTACACTACATACCACTGTTAATCATAACACTTTGATACTACACTATATAACACTGTTAATCATAACACTTTGATTCTACACTATATAACACTGTTAATCATAACACTTTGATACTACACTATATACCACTGTTAATCATAACACTTTGATACTACACTATATACCACTGTTAATCATAACACTTTGATACTACACTATATACCACTGTTAATCATAACACTTTGATACTACACTACATACCACTATGTTAATCATAACATCTTGATACTATACTATATACCACTATGTTAATCATAACACTTTGATACTACACTGTATACCACTGTTAATCATAACACTTTGATACTACACTATATACCACTATGTTAATCATAACACTTTGATACTACACTATATACCACTGTTAATCATAACACTTTGATACTACACTATATAACACACTGTTAATCATAACACTTTGATACTACACTATATACCACTGTTAATCATAACACTTTGATACTACACTATATACCACTGTATGTTAATCATAACACTTTGATACTATACTACATACCACTATGTTAATCATGATACTTTGATACTATAGTATATACCACTATGTTAATCATGATACTTTGATACTATACTACATACCACTGTTAATCATAACACTTTGATACTACACTATATAACACTGTTAATCATAACACTTTGATTCTACACTATATAACACTGTTAATCATAACACTTTGATACTACACTATATACCACTGTTAATCATAACACTTTGATACTACACTATATACCACTGTTAATTATAACACTTTGATACTACACTATATACCACTGTTAATCATAATACTTTGAAACTACACAATATACCACTGTTAATCATAACACTTTGATACTAAACTACATACCACTATACTAATCATAACACTTTGATACTACACTATATACCACTGTTAATCATAACACTTTGATACTACACTATATACCACTGTTAATCATAACACTTTGATACTACACTATATACCACTGTTAATCATAACACTTTGATACTACACTACATACCACTATGTTAATCATAACACTTTGATACTATACTATATACCACTATGTTAATCATAACACTTTGATACTACACTATATACCACTATTAATCATAACACTTTGATACTTCACTATATAACACTATGTTAATCATAACACTTTGATACTACACTATATACCACTGTTAATCATAACACTTTGATACTACACTATATAACACTATGTTAATCATAACACTTTGATACTACACTATATACCACTATGTTAATCATAACACTTTGATACTATACTATATACCACTATGTTAATCATAACACTTTGATACTACACTACATACCACTGTTAATCATAACACTTTGATACTACACTATATAACACTGTTAATCATAACACTTTGATACTATAGTGTATACCACTATGTTAATCATGATACTTTGATACTATACTACATACCACCGTGTTAACCATAATACTTTGATTCTACACTATATAACACTGTTAATCATAACACTTTGATACTATACTACATACCACTATCTTAATCATAACACTTTGATACTATAGTATATACCACTATGTTAATCATAATACTTTGATACTATAGTATATACCACTATGTTAATCATAATACTTTGATACCACACTATATACCACTATGTTAATCATAATACTTTGATACTACACTATATACCACTATGTTAACCATAATACTTTGATACTATTCTACATACCACTATGTCAACCATAATAATTTGATACTATACTATATACCACTATGTTTATCATGATACTTCGATACTATACTATATACCACTTTGTTAATCATAACACTTTGATACTACACTATAAACCACTATTTTAATCATAACACTTTGATACTACACTATATACCACTGTTAATCATAACACTTTGATACTACACTATATAACACTGTTAATCATAACACTTTGGTTCTACACTATATACCACTGTTAAGTATAACACTTTGATACTACACTATATACCACTGTTAATCATAACACTTTGATACTACACTACATACCACTATGTTAATCATAACACCTTGATACTATACTATATACCACTATGTTAATCATAACACTTTGATACTACACTATATACCACTGTTAATCATAACACTTTGATACTATACTATATACCACTGTTAATCATAACACTTTGATACTACACTATATAACACTATGTTAATCATAACACTTTGATACTACACTATATACCACTGTTAATCATAACACTTTGATACTACACTATATACCACTGTTAATCATAACACTTTGATACTACACTATATACCACTATGTTAATCATAACACTTTGATACTATACTATATATAACCACTATGTTAATCATAACACTTTGATACTACACTACATACCACTGTTAATCATAACACTTTGATACTACACTATATACCACTACTGTTAATCATAACACTTTGATACTATACTATATACCACTATGTTAATCATAATACTTTGATACTATACTACATACCACCGTGTTAACCATAATACTTTGATACTACACTATATAACACTGTTAATCATAACACTTTGATTCTACACTATATAACACTGTTAATCATAACACTTTGATACTATACTATATACCACTATGTTAATCATAACACTTTGATACTACACTATATACCACTATGTTAATCATAACACTTTGATACTATAGTATATACCACACTATGTTAATCATAATACTTTGATACCACATTGATACTACATACCACTATGTTAATCATAACACTTTGATACTATACTATATACCACTATGTTAATCATGATACTTCGATACTATACTATATACCACTTTGTTAATCATAACACTTTGATACTACACTACATACCACTATGTTAATCATAACACCTTGATACTATACTATATACCACTATGTTAATCATAACACTTTGATACTATATACCACTGTTAATCATAACACTTTGATACTTCACTATATACCACTATGTTAATCATAACACTTTGATACTACACTATATACCACTGTTAATCATAACACTTTGATACTACACTATATAACACTATGTTAATCATAACACTTTGATACTACACTATATACCACTATGTTAATCATAACACTTTGATACTATACTATATACCACTATGTTAATCATAACACTTTGATACTACACTACATACCACTGTTAATCATAACACTTTGATACTACACTATATAACACTGTTAATCATAACACTTTGATACTACACTATATACCACTATGTTAATCATAACACTTTGATACTATACTATATACCACCGTGTTAATCATAACACTTTGATACTACACTATATACCACTGTTAATCATAACACTTTGATACTATACTACATACCACTATGTTAATCATAACACTTTGATACTATACTATATACCACTATGTTAATCATAACACTTTGATACTATACTATATACCACTGTTAATCATAACACTTTGATACTACACTATATACCACTCATGTTAATCATAACACTTTGATACTACACTATATACCACTATGTTAATCATAATACTTTGATACTACTTACTACATACCACTATGTCAATCATAACACTTTGATACTATACTATATACCACTATGTTTATCATAACACTTTGATACTATACTATATACCACTGTTAATCATAACACTTTGATACTACACTATAAACCACTATTTTAATCATAACACTTTGATACTACACTATATACCACTGTTAATCATAACACTTTGATACTACACTATATAACACTGTTAATCATAACACTTTGATTCTACACTATATACCACTATGTTAAGTATAACACTTTGATACTACACTATATACCACTGTTAATCATAACACTTTGATACTACACTACATACCACTATGTTAATCATAACACTTTGATACTATACTATATACCACTATGTTAATCATAACACTTTGATACTACACTATATACCACTGTTAATCATAACACTTTGATACTACACTATATAACACTATTAATCATAACACTTTGATACTACACTATATAACACTATGTTAATCATAACACTTTGATACTACACTATATACCACTGTTAATCATAACACTTTGATACTACACTATATAACACCACTGTTAATCATAACACTTTGATACTATACTACATACCACTATGTTAATCATAATACTTTGATACTATACTATATACCACTATGTTAATCATATACACTTTGATACTATACTACATACCACCGTGTTAATCATAACACTTTGATACTATACTATATAACACTGTTAATCATAACACTTTGATACTATAGTATATAACACTATGTTAATCATAACACTTTGATACTATACTACATACCACCGTAATTAATCATAACACTTTGATACTACACTACATATACCACTATGTTAATCATAACACTTTTGATACTACACTATATAACACTGTTAATCATAACACTTTGATACTATAGTATATACCACTATGTTAATCATAACACTTTGATACTATAGTATATACCACTATGTTAATCATAATACTTTGATACTATAGTATATACCACTATGTTAATCATAATACTTTGATACCACACTATATACCACTATGTTAATCATAATAATTTGATACTATACTATATACCACTATGTTTATCATGATACTTCGATACTATACTATATACCACTTTGTTAATCATAACACTTTGATACTACACTATAAACCACTATTTTAATCATAACACTTTGATACTACACTATATACCACTGTTAATCATAACACTTTGATACTACACTATATAACACTGTTAATCATAACACTTTGGTTCTACACTATATACCACTGTTAAGTATAACACTTTGATACTACACTATATACCACTGTTAATCATAACACTTTGATACTACACTATATAACACTATGTTAATCATAACACTTTGATACTACACTATATACCACTATGTTAATCATAACACTTTGATACTATACTATATACCACTATGTTAATCATAACAATTTGATACTACACTACATACCACTGTTAATCATAACACTTTGATACTACACTATATAACACTGTTAATCATAACACTTTGATTCTACACTATATAACACTGTTAATCATAACACTTTGATACTACACTATATACCACTGTTAATCATAACACTTTGATACTACACTATATACCACTGTTAATTATAACACTTTGATACTACACTATATACCACTGTTAATCATAACACTTTGATACTACACTACATACCACTATGTTAATCATAACATCTTGATACTATACTATATACCACTATGTTAATCATAACACTTTGATACTACACTACATACCACTGTTAATCATAACACTTTGATACTATATACCACTATTAATCATAACACTTTGATACTATACTATATACCACTATGTTAATCATAACACTTTGATACTACACTACATACCACTGTTAATCATAACACTTTGATACTACACTATATACCACTGTTAATCATAACACTTTGATACTACACTATATAACACTGTTAATCATAACACTTTGATACTACACTATATACCACTGTTAATCATAACACTTTGATACTACACTATATACCACTGTTAATCATAATATACCCTGTTTGATACTAAACTACATACCACTATAATCATAACACATAACACTTTGATACTACACTATACCACTGTTAATCATAACACTTTGATATTATATACCACTATTAATCATAACACTTTGATACTACACTATATAGCACTATGTTAATCATAACACTTTGATACTACACTATATAACATTATGTTAATCATAACACTTTGATACTACACTATATACCACTGTTAATCATAACACTTTGATACTACACTATATACCACTGTTAATCATAACACTTTGATACTACACTATATACCACTGTTAATCATAACACTTTGATACTACACTAGAATCAACCCCTTCCAAACGTGGTCAGTTTCCGGTCAGTTACCTCTTTCTTTGTGAACCTGACGATGACCGAAGAAGGTCGAAACGTTGTTCGCTCTTCTATGTAAAATATTTTCTGAACCCAAACGAGCCGTTTTTGCAAACAAATACATAGTTCAGTATGCAGCAAAATCGAATATTTTATTCATCACATCGATTTAGTTATATCTGTCTAACAACTTTCTTTAAAAAATGTTTTGTTTACGCTTTCCTGTTAGTTGACATGTTTTTGTGTAAATGCATCACTTTTGTCAATCATAATAACTTTTTCATTAAAGATACATCACATAAATGTGGCTTATGATTACACTTTCATAAGATATTAAAATATTTTGCGTATTGCATTTTGAAACACTTTATGTTGCCTCTTAGAGATTTTCAAGAATTAGGAGTGGATAATAATAGCAGTATTCCAACCATACTCTGATTTCCATATCCTAGGCCTAATACTAACATGACAGGTAGAACTGTAATCATTATTCACCAACTTGTAAAAGCCTTAAACACTTTGACAATTCTGTCTTATAATTACCACTTATTACATTAAAACTTATGTCAAATGTTAATAATGGTTATGCATTAGATATACTTTAGTTCAACATAAAACTTTATTTCAAGATGATAAAACTTTTAACAAACTAAGTTTAGGGTTAAGTAACGATTAATTACACTTTCTGAATTGGAATGATTCTGAAAATGAAACATTTACACATCAAAAGTTAATTTAATTTTCACTTAACTGTAGAAACTCGCGGATGTTCTCTAGCTGGCAATGACTAGGTCTACTAGTAGGTTTAGTTCTTCCATAATCGTCCAAACAAGTGGAAGCAACATCGCTGAACAAACACTACCGTCCTCACGCACGTCCATGTTGTAGTTATTGTACGTTTACTTGATAAACTAAATGTGAAAGAGTGAACACTAAATCGCCTTTGTTAAAACCAGAGTGTAGTTTGTTCATGCGTATATAATATCAAGCGACGAAAATTTACTTTGTTCTATGGGCAGAAGTAGAGTTAATTAATATGTGTAGAATTTACTTAACGTCAAACTGGTTAACATTTTTAGAAGAAATCGATTTTTATTAATTTAATCAAACGGATTTAACAGAACAAAAACAATTAATATCTTATATTTAATAACATTACCGAGTCGAGGACGCAAATCGGTGAAGTGGTCAGAGTTCAAACAAACGACTCCTTATCATAAATGTCCATCGATGAACTATTATGTTTCGAGTTTATGTTGCTGAAATGTATAGCCGAAGTAGACCTTATCGCACGGATGACATAAGTTACTCTATAGGTAAAACCAATCAAAAATGTTTTGGACGTTTATTGAAATAAACTGAAATCTAAAAACATATTTCTAGGGTAAAAATTCTTCAAGTTTCTACTGTTTGTTATTCAGATTTAAATAAAAGATCTATCTATTTATATATATGAAACCTCGTGGGTCCGCGTTTTAAACGATACCAATCAAATTCGGTATGCACATGACGCCTGCATTTCTCTCTTCTGGAACCTTTTGTTTACGCAGATAAAGTTAGTACATGACAGTGGAAATGTTATTTTTAAACAATCTTTTACGAAAAAAATGGGTAATTATCCTTTTCCGTGAACAAAACGAAAAATGATAAAATTGAACCTTGTAAAATATATCAAGGAAATAGTGAAAACAAAAAAAAAACCGATAAAATGAACCTTGTAAAATATACCAAGAAAATAATGAAAACAAAAAAAAAGATAAAATGAACCTTGTAAAATATACCAAGAAAATAATGAAAACAAAAAAACGATAAAATGAGCGTTGTAAAATATACCAAGAAAATAATAAAAACAAAAAAACGATAAAATGAACCTTGTAAAATATATCAAGAGAATTGTGAAAACCAAAAAAAAAACGATAAAATGAACCTTGTAAAATATACCAAGGAAATAATGAAAACAAAAAAGGATAAAATGAACCTTATAAAACATACCAAGGAAATAGAGAAAAAAAAAAAACACGATAAAATAAACTTTGTAAAATATACCAAAGAAGTAGTGGAAACAAAAATTATTCAATGAAAAGAATATTCTGTTGTTCCACTATTTTTCAGTAAAGGACGAGTTGAACAGTTGTACTGAGACAACTATTACCACTGTATTATAGACATATTGTTCGGTAAATGACGACTTGTACAGTTGTAGTATGAACGAGTTCTATATTTGTACTATCTAAGTATTGTTCAATAAATGATCACTTTTAACATTGTGATATGTAAATTTTGTTCGGTAAGGGAAGACTTCTACCATTGTAATATGTAAATAGTGTTCATTAAGGGAAGTTTTCTACCATTGTGATATGTAAATATTGTTCAGTAAGGGATAACTTCTACCATTGTGATATATAAATGGTATTCAGTAAGGGAAGACTTCTACCGTTGTGATATGTAAATAGTGTTCAGTAAAGGACGGTTTTTATCGCTGTCCTTTGTAAATATTGCTCAGTAATGAATGACTTCTACCATTGTACTCTGAAAATATCATTCAGTAAGGAACACTTATTTTGTTGTGCTATGGACATATTGTCCAGTCTATAGCGCTTTAATTATAGCTTTGTGAGAAATATTAAATAAAAGGAAAGAAAAATATTAAAAATTGGTAACGAATCCAGAATGCAATCAACGTTTAGAATAAACGACCTTCCATCAATTCCACTAACAGTAGATTGGCCGAAACGTTGCTAAGTTATTTCGGGATGGTTGACTGGTTGAAGGTAAGCTGTTAGACAACAGTTATCACTTCTTATTCACTCTTCCCTAAGTAGGTAGTTTTCTTGTACATATATTATAACGCTGTAGCAATATCTGTTTTGCTGTTACGTAACAAATACTTAAATTGTAAAAGACAGAAGTACTAACAGATGGAAGTGAAGAATTTATCAGGTCATCCCTTATATCCCTTATATTATATCAGGCCATCCATTATATCCCTCATATTATATCAGGTCATCCATTATATCCCTTAAGTCATCCCTTAAGTAATGTCCGATTTTAGGTTCAGAAAAAGACAAACGCTTTTAATATTATTTAATCAGTAATGTATGTTCCATTATTATAAATTACTTCCTGCTAATGATTCACAAGCTTCTAAATGCCACTTCTATAAAATTCTTGGGGTTTGGAGGAAGAAAATGAAGAGAGGGTAGCTTTAACATCTTTATGTGTTCCAAGCTCTTTTCCATCAAGATAGTTCTGCAAACTTCACAATAGATGATAATCAGATGGGGCAAGGTCTGGAGAATAAGGAGGATGTGGAAGTTTTCCCAGTTTAGCTCTTCAATTTTTGCAGATGTGATCCTTGCTGCATGAGGCCGTGCATTATCCTTGTGTAACACAGCTCCTTTACAATTGATCAAATTGGCCTCTTTTCTTTCAGGGTAACATTCAAGCGCTCTAACTGTTAACAATAGAAATCTGATGTAATCGTTAAATTGAGTGGCAGCAAGTCAAAGTGGATCACACCAACAATATCTCACCAAACGCTTAACAAGACTTTGTTAGAGTGGAGGTCCATTTTTGGTTGTGCTTTAGCCAGTTTATTTGCACTGAGCCATTGTGTGCGGCGCTTAACATTTTTATATGTCCATTTTTCACCTCCGGTCACTAACATGTTCAAAAAACGGTGAGTTAGGTTCACGAGAGTTGCTCTAAGGTTGGCTTCTGTCAAATCAAGAAGCACCAATTTCTCAAGTTTTGACACCTTTCCAAGCTTCAACTGTTACAGTACAATGTTCATCAAGTGCAGCCAGCAGCAAGTCATCATTAAACTCAACAGGACGACCTGAATGTGGCGCATCACTTAAGCTGTAGACACCTGACCTAAACTTCTGAAACAACCTTTAACATTTTATTTTATTTAGAAACTCCGCACCATAAACACCTTGAATGTTTATTATAGTTTCTGTTGCACTATAGCCTTTTTTAAACTCGTAAAGCATAATATGCCTAATGTGCTCTTTAGACACATCCATCTTTATTAGGGTCTATTTCATTAATGTTTTGAAAAAGTGGTGATGGGTTAGTTTCTTTCATTTGTCTGAATATTTTTATACACAACCTATTAAATATTTTAGTCATTGAAGACAGAAATGATGTGCACTTTCTGTATTAAATTTTCGGATATTACTTATGGGTTGTCCTGAAACATAAAACTGATTAAAGATGGTCGAGATAACATGGCTGTTACGTAATGTAGATATTTACAGATGATAAAAACAATCCAATAAAAAACTAACTATAAAATAAAGTAATTCAAGAGTTTTAAATAATCTGAAATTTTGGAAGCACAAAGGCAGAGAGCGCTCTAACTAATGACTCCATTAAATGGAATGGTTGAAATGATTTCCAGCGACGGAAACAACATAAATATTTGCTCATTTTTGTTTGTTTTTGAATATAAAACTACAAAATAGGCTATCTGTGTTCTTCATACTACTCGTTTGGAAAACTAATTTTAACCACGTAATTTCAAAGACAGTTAAAACTGTTTCCTTGTATCTGATAAAGGAACACCTTTATACTTATATTAATAAATATAATCAAACATCAAAGCACGCCCTCTACATTCATACAGTCAGTTACACAACTCCACGAACTTTGGCTTCCCATCATAATTACGTTTCACTGACTTATCTTTGTTTTGCCTTTTCTCCGAGTTCTGTTTGTTCTAACTCATTATGATAACAATTCTTATATTAAAACTAAATAAAAAAAGGTTCATCGTTGAACATATTTGTCTAACTTTCTATAATTGTTATAATATGAATAAATACCTATATGAACAACAACTTTCTTAAGTTATCGATAGATGTCGTGACAGCAATAAGAAATTTTTATATTTATTAAAAACGACGTCAGAAAAATTCATTGTTCTCCAAGCAAGTAATTGTAAAATTTATGAATTAAGCTATAGAATAAACAATGTTTGTGTGTTTGGTAATAGATATCACAAACAATGTTTATGTGTTTCAAACCTTTCCTGTAAACAAATTACTATCCACAATGGCTTCTACTAAAGTATATATAGTATCTATTTGAGGAATTAACTTAAAAAGCGTGTGGACATATTTCTAGCCATGTTACTGACTTGATAACAAAGTGTAGCTAGCAACACATTCCTGGTAATATGACTGACTTGTCCACAGTATAAGTTGTTTTAAACAGTATAAGTCGTGTTTAATAGTAAATCATGTTTCCAGTATAACTTGTGTTAAACAATGAATCCTGTTTCCAGTATAAGTTGTGTTAAACAATGAATCCTGTTTCCAGTATAAGTTGTGTTAAACAGTATATCGTGTTTCCAGTATAAGTTGTGTTAAACAGTATATCGTGTTCCCAGTATAAGTCATGTTTAATAGTAAATCATGTTTCCAGTATAACTTGTGTTAAACAATGAATCCGTTTCCAGTATAAGTTGTGTTAAACAGTATATCGTGTTTCCAGTATAAGTTGTGTTGAACAGTATATCGTGTTTCCAGTATAAGTTGTGTTAAACAGTATATCGTGCTCCAGTATAAGCCAGTGTTGAACAGTATATCGTGTTTCTAGTATAAGTTGTGTTAAACAGTATATCGTGCTCCAGTATAAGTTAATGTTAAACAGTATATCGTGTTTCCAGTATAAGTTGTGTTAAACAGTATATCGTGTTTCCAGTATAAGTTGTGTTGAACAGTATATCGTGTTTCTAGTATAAGTTGTGTTAAACAGTATATCGTGTTTCCAGTATAAGTTAATGTTAAACAGTATATCGTGCTTCTAGTATAAGTTGTGTTAAACAGCATATCGTGGCTCCAGTATAAGTTGTGTTAAACAGTATATCGTGTTCCCTGTATAAGTTGTGTTGAACAGCATATCGTGTTTCTAGTATAAGTTGTGTTTAAACAGCATATCGTGTTTCCAGTATAAGTTGAGTTAAACAGTATATCGTGTTTCTAGTATAAGTTGTGTTAAACAGTATATCGTGTTTCTAGTATAAGTTGTGTTAAACAGTATATCGTGTTTCCAGTATAAGTTGTGTTAACAGTATATCGTGTTTCTAGTATAAGTTGTGTTAAACAGTATATCATGTTCCAGCATAAGTTAATGTTAAACAGCATATCGTGCTTCTAGTATAAGTTGTGTTAAACAGTATATCGTGTTCCAGTATAAGTTGTGTTAAACAGTATATCGTGTTCCAGTATAAGCCAGGTTAAACAGTATATCGTGTCCAGCATAAGTTGTGTTAAACAGTATATCGTGCTTCTAGTATAAGTTGTGTTGAACAGTATATCGTGTTTCTAGTATAAGTTGTGTTGAACAGTATATCGTGCTCTAGTATAAGTTGTGTTAAACAGTATATCGTGTTTCCAGTATAAGTTGAGTTAAACAGTATATCGTGTTTCCAGTATAAGTTGAGTTAAACAGTATATCGTGTTTCCAGTATAAGTTGTGTTAAACAGTATATCGTGCTTCTAGTATAAGTTGTGTTGAACAGTGTATCGTGTTTCTAGTATAAGTTGTGTTGAACAGTATATCGTGTTTCTAGTATAAGTTGTGTTAAACAGTATATCGTGTTTCCAGTATAAGTTGTGTTAAACAGTATATCGTGTTTCCAGTATAAGTTGTGTTAAACAGTATATCGTGTTCCCAGTATAAGTTGTGTTAAACAGTATATCGTGTTTCCAGTATAAGTTGTGTTAAACAGTATATCTTGTTTCCAGTATAAGTTAATGTTAAACAGTATATCGTGCTTCTAGTATAAGTTGTGTTGAACAGCATATCGTGCTTCCAGTATAAGTTGTGTTAAACAGTATATCGTGTCCCAGTATAAGTTGTGTTGAACAGTATATCGTGTTTCCAGTATAAGTTAATGTTAAACAGCATATCGTGCTCCAGTATAAGTTGAGTTAAACAGTATATCGTGTTCCCAGTATAAGTTGTGTTGAACAGTATATCGTGTTTCCAGTATAAGTTAATGTTAAACAGTATATCGTGTTTCCAGTATAAGTTGAGTTAAACAGTATATCGTGTTTCCAGTATAAGTTGTGTTAAACAGTATATCGTGTTTCTAGTATAAGTTGTGTTAAACAGTATATTGTGTTTCCAGTATAAGTTGTGTTGAACAGTATATCGTGTTTCCAGTATAAGTTGTGTTGAACAGTATATCGTGTTTCCAGCATAAGTTGTGTTAAACAGCATATCGTGCTTCTAGTATAAGTTGTGTTAAACAGCATATCAGGCTCCAGTATAAGTTGTGTTGAACAGTATATCGTGTTTCCAGTATAAGTTGTGTTAAACAGTATATCGTGTTTCCAGTATAAGTTGTGTTGAACAGTATATCGTGTTTCCAGTATAAGTTGTGTTAAACAGTATATCGTGTTTCCAGTATAAGTTGTGTTAAACAGTATATCGTGTTTCCAGTATAAGTTGTGTTAAACAGTATATCATGTTTCCAGTATAAGTTAATGTTAAACAGTATATCGTGTTTCTAGTATAAGTTGTGTTAAACAGTATATCATGTTTCCAGTATAAGTTAATGTTAAACAGTATATCGTGCTTCTAGTATAAGTTGTGTTAAACAGTATATCGTGTTTCCAGTATAAGTTGTGTTAAACAGTATATCGTGTTTCTAGTATAAGTTGTGTTAAACAGTATATTGTGTTTCCAGTATAAGTTGTGTTGAACAGTATATCGTGTTTCCAGTATAAGTTGTGTTAAACAGTATATCGTGTTTCCAGTATAAGTTGTGTTAAACAGTATATCGTGTTTCTAGTATAAGATGTGTTAAACAGTATATCGTGCTTCTAGTATAAGTTGTGTTAAACAGTATATTGTGCTTCTAGTATAAGTTGTGTTGAACAGTATATCGTGTTTCTAGTATAAGTTGTGTTGAACAGTATATCGTGTTTCTAGTATAAGTTGTGTTAAACAGTATATTGTGCTTTTAGTATAAGTTGTGTTAAACAGTATATCGTGTTTCCAGTAGAAGTTGAGTAAAACAGTATATCGTGTTTCTAGTATAAGTTGTGTGAAACAGTATATCGTGTTTCCAGTATAAGTTGTGTTAAACAGTATATCGTGTTTCTAGTATAAGTTGTGTTAAGTAGTATATCGTGTTTCCAGTATAAGTTGTGTTGAACAGTATATCGTGTTTCCAGTATAAGTTGTGTTAAACAGTATATCGTGTTTCCAGTATAAGTTGTGTTAAACAGTATATCGTGTTTCTAGTATAAGTTGTGTTAAACAGTATATCGTGTTTCCAGTATAAGTTGTGTTAATCAGTATATCGTGTTTCCAGTATAAGTTGTGTTAAACAGTATATCGTGTTTCCAGTATAAGTTGTGTTAAACAGTATATCGTGTTTCCAGTATAAGTTGTGTTAAACGGTTATTGTCGAAATCCTGAAATTGAAATAGTGAAGCGACACGTGGTAATTCCTTTCTCTTTTACTTAAATTGACACTAGCGGTAAGGAGCACAGAAACTGTTGATTTATAATAATCAATTTGATTTAGTCTTGGAGTAGCAACTTGCGTTGAAAGAAAATCATGTAATATTATTTACTTATAAAATACAATGTATTTTGTAATAACAGATAAATGTTACATAAGATTATTCCCCTAAAAGTTTATTGGTAAAACCCACACCATCGGTCATATGTCTAACAATCTTAGGGGTTCTCCCTCTCTTCAATACGTTTTAAAATTATCTAACAATTTACGTTTCAAATAGTGAAACGTTACTTCTTTTACCAAAACAGCTCTTAACACAGTACTGAAGTAAGAATATTATATCTTGTATATGCATCACATCCGTATCTATCTGCTCAACCGTAGGTCGAATACCATGTTTGAATATTTCGATTCATATTAATGATTTTCCATATAGTTTCGTTATCAAGTCTTACCATGATATACAATTTGACTTACCACATAATTTCTTAGACGTCAAACCACTTCACTAGGTAACAGTAATGGAAAGATGTAAGTTGTTTTTCCCGACAATTTTCACGTGTGTTCCAGTAAGACAAACACTTTTAGCTGTTGAAGTAGCATGTGTGACATGAAAACACAAAATAAATTTAAATGTTGTATAAAAGAACCAGAAACTTCACAACATTATGTTCTGGAAGAAATCTGAGGTCAAATGAGTATACCTGTTGTTACATTTCTTCTTTAAATACAGAATGTGTGTAAATTATTCAATTCAAATACAATCGTACACACCAACATGGTTTAGGCCTAATATTAGTTAAGCCTTTTTTTATATATTAAGCACGGCCAATGTGTGATGAAAAGAGAAATTAACATTGTAAGGTGTGTTAACATTGTAAGGTATGTTAACATTGTAAGGTGTGTTAACATTGTTAGGTATGTTAACATTGTAAGGTATGTTAACATTGTAAGGAGTGTTAACATTGTAAGTGTACGTTTTTCACTCTAGTTTATAGGACTAAACTTTACTATATTTAATACTATCAATTACTAAACTTATAATGTTGTTCTACGACCAAACTTTAGGGCTTTTTAAACACGTTACCAAAATGGATACAAAAGTATGTTTATATCCGTCGAAATGAAATGCACGAGCACACTTACTTTAAAAGTAAGCTGCACCGAAAATGTCAAGACAAACAGACACTGGTTATTATTATTATAATTATGTTTATAAATGATTAATATATAATATAATATATTTTAGTTTAAAATAAACTTCGAACGCATGTGTTTTATAGATTGATGCGACTAAACACTGAATGACTGTACTTTAAAATGTTATTACTGCGTTTAGCTACAGAATAATAAAAACTTTTAAAAACAACATTTTAAAATAATAGTGTAAACAAAGACAAAAGAATTAGTTTAAGCCTACTTATCTTCAAATTAAGAAGTTATTAAAGCAGCCTACTGTTAAAATTCAAACAAGTAGACTATAGAAGAGAAAGATTGAAATGTTGTTTTGTAAACGTGATTTTAGTTTACTAATCGATACTCAATGTGCAGAGAATATGATGATAAATGCCATTCCAAACGATGAGATTTATGAAGAAGATGTCGGTCCGCTGTTGAGTGAATATACAAATAATGTGTTCACATTAATATTACACATTATTTTAAAACTTAAAGATGTAGATGAAATTTTAGTTAAATATACAAATAATGTGTTCACATTAATATTACACATTATTTTAAAACTTAAGGATGTAGATGACATTTTAGTTGATAACTGCTGAAAAATAAACTTGGAAGGAAACACAATACAAATTGTCCACAATAGTTTTATTATTCACAATAAGGCTAACTATTGTACGACTTGAATGTAGTTAAGCCTAAAGCAACGTAATTGGCTGCTATCTGTGATTTGTCCACCAGAAATATCGAAAACCGTTCGGCCTTGTAAACGTTTACTTACAGTTGCAGCTGTGCCCCTTGAGGACAATATAGTTTGTTTTTTAAAGTTTACCGAAAACTGCACGAAGGCTATCTGTGCTAGCCGTCTCTAATTTAGTACTGTAATACTAGAGGGAAAGCAGCTATCCATCACCACCTACCGCCATCTCTTGGACTGCTCTTTTACCAACGAATAGTGGTATTAATTCTTACATTATATAGCCCCCACGGCTGAAAGGGCAAGTATGTTTGGTGTGACAGGTATTCAAACCCGCCACCCTCAGATTACTAGTCGAACGCCCTCACCACCCGACAAATCAGGGCTGGACAATATTATATGAAACGTCTAATATACGAATTAATTTACTTTCAAATGTATAACGAAAAACGTGTACTTAAGATCTTGTTATACAAAATGTTAATCAGAATGTGTAGGTAATAACTTACCAAATAGGTGGAATTAAAATTTCCTTCGCAAGTAATATAAAAAAACAAACTATTGTTTATAGCGAAACACATGAATAAAATCAATTTTCTTTCGCAGACAAAAACAAAAACACAAAGCACCACAGATGTTATCCATACAAAGTACACTATTTGTAACATAATGCCATCTGATAATTTACAAGTACCCTTGGGGATGACAGAAAAACTTCGAGACATTACATCAATCTTAGAGCCAAATTAGGATTACACTTAAAAATATTACCATTTGTTTCTTGGCGAAACAAACCGAAATAAAAGAGAAAATAGGCTTCGTACATTCCCTTGTGTATAATATAGGAATAAAAAGTACATTCTCTTAATGTGAATATCTTTAGAAATCTAATATGACATTATGTATTATGCTTGGTCATGATCTAATCATTCTCTGAAGGAAAATGTTAATTATAAATTCGCTCATTGCAAACTTGAAAAATTGTATATTAGGCACAAGAGCTTAGTTATTGTTATGCAAATATATGTATCTTTAAGTAGAAAGTTTAATCAACTGTCTATTGAATCTAAATTTACTGTAAACTAGGCTTCTGATCACTGGGGTGGGTTGTCTAATAACGTGTATAAATTAGTATAAAAACATGAAGTGGAAAAGAAATAGATAATTAAATAAATACACTTGTAAAGCAAGCAAACACTTCATTAAACATATTATTAGACCGAGCTATTCAGTCGCTTAGATTAGACTTTAATTCAACTTGTAATCACTGTTTTTATGTACAAGTTCGTCATCAATATTTTTAAATTAACTATAAATATACACAGTAGCGAGAAAACTGAAGTGTACTAAATATGCCAATAAAATTTAATTTTTTTTGAATAACCTTGTTTCCAAAATTGTTTAGGCTTACCTCCTGTCGTTTACATCGGTAAATATTGTTATAACAATGAAGTTCGCCAACTCTCCTTATAATTATTATGTAATACTTGGTTTATTTGGTGTAGTGGTAAAAACTGTGTTCGCTTGTGGAAATATTCGAGAAATATACACCAGTTTAAGAACACGGTCAGTAGGTATGTTGTTCATTATATAACAAAGAAATTTCCAGCAAATGTAACGTTAACTTTAAGAGGGGTACTAGCTATCTTTGTTCTCTTCCTGTACAACGAGTTATCCTGTAAAAACAAAGTGACATATGTTATACAACCAATAAGAAAAACATTCTTGTGTTACATAAAATATATTTCATAGTTTTATTTAGTTCCTAAAACTTCCCCGAGGAGTCACTGTCATTCATAAACTGGTATCATATATTTTGTTTTTGATATTTTTTTACTCAAACTCAAAATAAGTGGGTGTGATGGTTGACATTAAACTAAAGAGAAAAAGATAGACAGAAACGTTAACATATGCTTAAATCTAAACGTAAATACTAACAAAGTTACATTAAAGGAAAAGTGGGTGTTATTAAACTACTTACAAAGTTTTACAGATGTTTATCTACATTATTAAATTATCTACAATGTTTTATAGATCTTTACCTCCATTATTAAACTATTTATAACGTTTTACATATGTTTATCTACCTCATTAAAATATTTATAATGTTTTACAGATGTTTATCTACATTATTAAACTATTTTCAACGTTTTCAGATGTTTATCGAAATTATTAAATTAATTGTAACATTCCACAGATAATTATCTACATTATTAAGCTATTTATAACGTTTCACGGAATTTTATCAACATTATTAAATTACTTACAAAGTTTTAGAGATGTTTATCTAAATTATTAAATTAATTGTAACACTATACAGATGTTTATCTACATTATTAAATTATTTTAATGTTTTCAGATTTTATTTACATTATTAAACTATTTACAACGTTTAATTGATGAATAAGTTACATTATCAAACTACTTTTAACATTTCACATATGTCTAACCACATTATCAAACTATTTATACCGAATTGTAGAAAACTACCTATAACAGATAGCTTACACTCACCAACTTCTGTCAGTAATACGTTGCTTTGTCATAACATCAGACATTACTTTGTTATAATAAAAGACACCGTATAATTGTCACTTACTGTCTGTAGTACATTACTTTGATATAATAATAGACACCATATAATTATCACTTATTGTTTGTAGTGCATTACTATGTTGTAATAGTAGACACCGTATAATTATCAGTTATTGTCTGTAGTACATTACTTTGTTATGATAGTAGACACCGTATAATTGTCACTTGTTGTCCGTGGTACATTACTCTGTTGTAATAGTAGACAACGTATAATTATCACTTATTGTCTATAGTACATTACTTTGTTATGATAGTAGACACCGTATAATTGTCACTTATTGTCTGTAGTACATTACTTTGTTATGATAGTAGACACCGTATAATTGTCACTTGTTGTCCGTGGTACATTAATCTGTTGTAATAGTAGACAACGTATAATTGTCACTTATTGTCTTTAGTACATTAATTTGTTATAATAGTAGACACCGTATAATTGTCACTTATTGTCCGTGGTACATTACTCTGTTGTAATAGTAGACAACGTATAATTATCAGTTATTGTCTGTAGTACATTACTTTGTTGTAATAGTAGACACCATATTATTGTCACTTATTGTCTGTAGTACATTACTTTGTTGTAATAGTAGACACCATATTATTGTCACTTATTGTCTGTAGTACATTACTTTGTTGTAATAGTAGACACCGTATTATTGTCACTTATTGTCTGTAGTACATTATTTTGTGGTAACCGTTTCATTTTGTTGGAGATGTTGTTTTCCAAACTCTCCAACCTTGGAATAGCGTAGCTCTTAATTTCTTCCCATATCAGATATTTTCAAAAGTCTGTTCCTGGCTAGGTTTTTGAGTGTTTAAATACGGAGTGTTAGTGAAGCTAATCCATACAATACCCATTATCAAACCTTTAATGAAATAAATGTAGATTTTAATTCCACTAAGATAATAATGCAATTCATATGTGAATGTTACGTTTCATTGATTGTAAACGTGATCACAAGTGATGTCTCTGAACAAGAGAATCATCTTTAAAGCGTACAAGTGTATATAGTTTTCAACATTGAAGGTCGTGCCAGTGTAGGTTCTAAAAGTGTATATAGTTTTCAACATTGAAGGTCGTGACAGTGTAGGTTCTAAAAGTGTATATAGTTTTCAACACTGAAGGTCGTGACAGTGTAGGTTCTAAAAGAACCACACTTTACACTTGTTGAAACATTTCCCAACTGATGGACAAGTTCACTTTACTTCTTATAGTGATACAACTGGCCATGCAGTTTGAGAAAGACGTTCAGTTACATCGAGCTGAAGAGCTAATGTTTTACTTGTAAGAAAGTAGACTTCTATTTTGGATTTGGAATAACTCATAATCAAAACTACTACAACTTAGACGACACTGCGGGACCAAGAGAAACACTCTCTCTATATTACTGGCTGTAGTTCTATTGTTTCTTCGATGAAACGTACGATTCTCAACCTGTGTTTGGTGATATTTTATTCCCATAGGTAGATATAAAGATTTCAAAACTTTAAATGTGTTTTATTTATAACAACATTCTACAAAACTGATTTCATTTCAAGGTGTCGAGCAGAATTTTTCAGTATGTAGACACATTTTGTTAAGGACAAGTTGAGTGCTATCGTTGAAATATATACATATAATTGGGTTTCTTTGTGAGACAACGGTAATTTTATGGATTTACAACGCTGAAATCCGGGGTTTGATTTACGCGGTGAACACAGAGATATCTATTGTATTTCTGCTGCAAATCAAAGAGACACATTATTTTCCCAGGTTCGTTCCCTGGCAGGCACATGTGTGGGCCCGGCATAGCCAGGTGGTTAAGGCAACTGACTCGTAATCTGAGAGTCGCGGGTTTCAATCCTCATAACTTCAAACGTGCTCGCTCTTTTCAGCCGTGGGGGCGTTATAATGTAACGGTCAATCCCACTATTCGTTGGTAAAAGAATAGCCCAAGAGTTGACGGCAGGTGGTGGTGACTAGCTGCCTTCTCTCTAGTCTTATACTACAAAATTAGGGACGTCTAGCGCAGATAGCTCTCTTGTAGCTTTCCGCGAAATTCGAAACAAACCAAACCAAACCATATTATTTATTTGCTAGAACAGTTTTCTCTAGTGATTACAAAATTAAAACATTTATTTTTAGCCTGTTCTTTATGATGGTGTTCCGAGCACTTGTCTACAATCCACCACTGATTTGTATTATAAAATATGCTGCTGCAGGTATCAGAACCACTAATTACTGACAATTGGTTTATAAGTTCCAGGTAAAACTGTAGGACACAGCTGTCGTTGCGTGTGTAAATATGATTGGCTAAGAAATACGAGACACGTACAGTTATCAAAGAAAGTAATGTTAGAAGGTTTGACCTCAAACTTACCATTAACTCTTTTGTCTCCATTATCAAATTACTGCAGATAAATTATTAATGTTGTTTTGCACGAGTGTGACGTCACCAATATACAGTAATAAATCTTTGTCGCCTAGAACAGATCTCTGGGAGAAGAGACGGTTAACAGCCAGGTTGAGTTTAGTTTGTTTAAAATAAACATATAAACTTAGCATCACATTTTGTCGCTAGTTTCATTTTGAGATCAAACGATGACCACTTAGATGACCATCCAAGATAATCAATTTAAATTTTAAATTCTGTAAAAGACATAAAACATCTTTATAACTCAGCCATCAAAGATATATTTGATCAAACTACAACACTAAAATACTGGAGTTGTAATAAAGATTACACGTGAATGTCACGCGATGACTTTAATCTGTCAAACACCTTTAGTAAAGAAAGGATTAATGAACGTATGTTACCAATAACATAGTATGGTGTATGAATTTAGACCAAGAATCGGTTAGTAAACTGTTTCAGGTTTACGAAACCATATTTCAGTTTTTCTCCTCTGCAGCCTCTTTCTGTGAATTTCCAAGATAAGTTGCTTTAATAACTTCTTATCTTGGGGGTAAGTAGGCTTAGATATAACTCTCCAGTCTTTGTTTATTTTATTATTGGTAAACATTGTTCTAAGAATTTTCCTCGGTGTGACTGTTAAAACTCGTAACATTTTAAAAAGTGTCCAGGTTATCTGTAACACTGAATAAGCTTTTTTAAAACAAATTTTGTATAAATCGAACGAATCTATAAATGGTGCGTAAAAGTAAAAAAAATAACTGAATATTTTAAAAATCTCATCAGGTGCTTTAATACATACAATTATCTAACTCAAGAGAAATCATGCCAGTGGGCAGAGCACAGATAGCCCATGTAAGATAATTCACTCCAACCATACTCTAGTTAGTTGGGGTTGGGATGAGGGCGACCTCATCTAGCTGTCCCGACATTAGTAGTGAACAGACTAGAGGGAAGTCAGCTAATCATCACTACCAACTGCCATCTCTTGAGCTACTCTCTTACAGACTAGAGGGAAGTCAGCTAGTCATCACTACCAACTGCCATCTCTTGAGCTACTCTCTTACAGACTAGAGGGAAGTCAGCTAATCACCACTACCAACTGCCATCTCTTGAGCTACTCTCTTACAGACTAGAGGGAAGTCAGCTAGTCATCACTACCAACTGCCATCTCTTGAGCTACTCTCTTACAGATTAGAGGGAAGTCAGCTAATTATCACTACCAACTGCCATCTCTTGAGCTACTCTCTTACAGACTAGAGGGAAGTCAGCTAGTCATCACTACCAACTGCCATCTCTTGAGCTACTCTCTTACAGACTAGAGGGAAGTCAGCTAATTATCACTACCAACTGCCATCTCTTGAGCTACTCTCTTACAGACTAGAGGGAAGTCAGCTAGTCATCACTACCAACTGCCATCTCTTGAGCTACTCTCTTACAGACTAGAGGGAAGTCAGCTAGTCATCACTACCAACTGCCATCTCTTGAGCTACTCTCTTACAGACTAGAGGGAAGTCAGCTAGTCATCACTACCAACTGCCATCTCTTGAGCTACTCTCTTACAGACTAGAGGGAAGTCAGCTAATTATCACTACCAACTGCCATCTCTTGAGCTACTCTCTTACAGACTAGAGGGAAGTCAGCTAGTCATCACAACCAACTGCCATCTCTTGAGCTACTCTCTTACAGACTAGAGGGAAGTCAGCTAGTCATCACTACCAACTGCCATCTCTTGAGCTACTCTCTTACAGACTAGAGGGAAGTCAGCTAGTCATCACAAACCAACTGCCATCTCTTCAGCTACTCTCTTACAGACTAGAGGGAAGTCAGTTAGTCATCACTACCAACAGCCATCTCTTGAGCTACTCTCTTACAGACTAGAGGAAAGTCAGCTAGTCATCACTACTAACTGCCATCTCTTGAGCTACTCTCTTACAGACTAGAGGGAAGTCAGCTAGTCATCACAACCAACTGCCATCTCTTGAGCTACTCTCTTACAGACTAGAGGGAAGTCAGCTAGTCATCACTACCAACTGCCATCTCTTGAGCTACTCTCTTACAGACTAGAGGGAAGTCAGCTAGTCATCACTACCAACTGCCATCTCTTGAGCTACTCTCTTACAGACTAGAGGGAAGTCAGCTAATTATCACTACCAACTGCCATCTCTTGAGCTACTCTCTTACAGACTAGAGGGAAGTCAGCTAGTCATCACTACTAACTGCCATCTCTTGAGCTACTCTCTTACAGACTAGAGGGAAGTCAGCTAATTATCACAACCAACTGCCATCTCTTGAGCTACTCTCTTACAGACTAGAGGGAAGTCAGCTAGTCATCACTACCAACTGCCATCTCTTGAGCTACTCTCTTACAGACTAGAGGGAAGTCAGCTAGTCATCACTACCAACTGCCATCTCTTGAGCTACTTTCTTACAGACTAGAGGGAAGTCAGCTAGTCATCACTACCAACAGCCATCTCTTGAGCTACTCTCTTACAGACTAGAGGGAAGTCAGCTAGTCATCACTACCAACTGCCATCTCTTGAGCTACTCTCTTACAGACTAGAGGGAAGTCAGCTAGTCATCACTACCAACTGCCATCTCTTGAGCTACTCTCTTACAGACTAGAGGGAAGTCAGCTAATTATCACTACCAACTGCCATCTCTTGAGCTACTCTCTTACAGACTAGAGGGAAGTCAGCTAGTCATCACAACCAACTGCCATCTCTTGAGCTACTCTCTTACAGACTAGAGGGAAGTCAGCTAGTCATCACTACCAACTGCCATCTCTTGAGCTACTCTCTTACAGACTAGAGGGAAGTCAGCTAGTCATCACTACCAACTGCCATCTCTTGAGCTACTCTCTTACAGACAAGAGGGAAGTCAGCTAATTATCACTACCAACTGCCATCTCTTGAGCTACTCTCTTACAGACTAGAGGGAAGTCAGCTAGTCATCACAACCAACTGTCATCTCTTGAGCTACTCTCTTACAGACTAGAGGGAAGTCAGCTAGTCATCACTACCAACTGCCATCTCTTGAGCTACTCTCTTACAGACTAGAGGGAAGTCAGCTAGTCATCACTACCAACTGCCATCTCTTGAGCTACTCTCTTACAGACTAGAGGGAAGTCAGCTAGTCATCACAAACCAACTGCCATCTCTTAAGCTACTCTCTTACAGACTAGAAGTAAGTAAGTTAGTCATCACTACCAACAGCCATCTCTTGAGCTACTCTCTTACAGACTAGAGGAAAGTCAGCTAGTCATCACTACTAACTGCCATCTCTTGAGCTACTCTCTTACAGACTAGAGGGAAGTCAGCTAGTCATCACAACCAACTGCCATCTCTTGAGCTACTCTCTTACAGACTAGAGGGAAGTCAGCTAGTCATCACTACCAACTGCCATCTCTTGAGCTACTCTCTTACAGACTAGAGGGAAGTCAGCTAGTCATCACTACCAACTGCCATCTCTTGAGCTACTCTCTTACAGACTAGAGGGAAGTCAGCTAGTCATCACTACCAACAGCCATCTCTTGAGCTACTCTCTTACAGACTAGAGGGAAGTCAGCTAGTCATCACTACCAACTGCCATCTCTTGAGCTACTCTCTTACAGACTAGAGGGAAGTCAGCTAGTCATCACAACCAACTGCCATCTCTTGAGCTACTCTCTTACAGACTAGAGGGAAGTCAGCTAGTCATCACTACCAACAGCCATCTCTTGAGCTACTCTCTTACAGACGAGAGGGAAGTCAGCTAGTCATCACTACCAACTGCCATCTCTTGAGCTACTCTCTTACAGACTAGAGGGAAGTCAGCTAGTCATCACAACCAACTGCCATCTCTTGAGCTACTCTGTTACAGACTAGAGGGAAGTCAGCTAGTCATCACTACCAACTGCCATCTCTTGAGCTACTCTCTTACAGACTAGAGGGAAGTCAGCTAATTATCACTACCAACTGCCATCTCTTGAGCTACTCTCTTACAGACTAGAGGGAAGTCAGCTAGTCATCACAACCAACTGCCATCTCTTGAGCTACTCTCTTACAGACTAGAGGGAAGTCAGCTAGTCATCACTACCAACTGCCATCTCTTGAGCTACTCTCTTACAGACTAGAGGGAAGTCAGCTAGTCATCACTACCAACTGCCATCTCTTGAGCTACTCTCTTACAGACTAGAGGGAAGTCAGCTAATCACTATCACTACCAACTGCCATCTCTTGAGCTACTCTCTTACAGACTAGAGGGAAGTCAGCTAGTCATCACAACCAACTGCCATCTCTTGAGCTACTCTCTTACAGACTAGAGGGAAGTCAGCTAGTCATCACTACCAACTGCCATCTCTTGAGCTACTCTCTTACAGACTAGAGGGAAGTTAGCTAGTCATCACTACCAACTGCCATCTCTTGAGCTACTCTCTTACAGACTAGAGGAAAGTCAGCTAGTCATCACAAACCAACTGCCATCTCTTAAGCTACTCTCTTACAGACTAGAAGGAAGTAAGTTAGTCATCACTACCAACAGCCATCTCTTGAGCTACTCTCTTACAGACTAGAGGAAAGTCAGCTAGTCATCACTACTAACTGCCATCTCTTGAGCTACTCTCTTACAGACTAGAGGGAAGTCAGCTAGTCATCACAACCAACTGCCATCTCTTGAGCTACTCTCTTACAGACTAGAGGGAAGTCAGCTAGTCATCACTACCAACTGCCATCTCTTGAGCTACTCTCTTACAGACTAGAGGGAAGTCAGCTAGTCATCACTACCAACTGCCATCTCTTGAGCTACTTTCTTACAGACTAGAGGGAAGTCAGCTAGTCATCACTACCAACAGCCATCTCTTGAGCTACTCTCTTACAGACTAGAGGGAAGTCAGCTAGTCATCACTACCAACTGCCATCTCTTGAGCTACTCTCTTACAGACTAGAGGGAAGTCAGCTAGTCATCACAACCAACTGCCATCTCTTGAGCTACTCTCTTACAGACTAGAGGGAAGTCAGCTAGTCATCACTACCAACAGCCATCTCTTGAGCTACTCTCTTACAGACTAGAGGGAAGTCAGCTAGTCATCACTACCAACTGCCATCTCTTGAGCTACTCTCTTACAGACTAGAGGGAAGTCAGCTAGTCATCACAACCAACTGCCATCTCTTGAGCTACTCTGTTACAGACTAGAGGGAAGTCAGCTTGTCATCACTACCAACTGCCATCTCTTGAGCTACTCTCTCACCAACGAATAGTAGAATTGATTGTCACATAAAAACACGACGAAAAACAATAACACGAGACGAAGAAATGAGACTATATCTTCAGTTTTATAAAAACAGGAATTTCTGTTAAATGTTGTCTGAAAGTCTCAACACGTGAACGCTTAACATTTGATTTAATGAAGTTCACAGTGTGTCACATTAACCAAACTTAACACGTTCAAAATTGACGTTGTCATAGCTAACAAACACAAGGCCAATCTCTAGGTTGACGTTGTCATAGCTAACATACACAAGGTCAATCTCTTGGTTGACGTTGTCATAGCTAACATACATAAGGTCGATCTCTAGGTTAACGTTGTCATAGCTAACATACACAAGGTCGATCTCTAGGTTGACGTTGTCATAGCTAACATACACAAGGTGTTTCGCCTAACGTTTCGTAGAATCGCCTTTCTGACAAAGTGTTTTCTATTTCAAATTACAAAACAATCAACGGTTTTTCATAGCAATGTATCGATTCTGGAACTTATATATTCATTGGTTTAATAGTAGAAAACTGGCAAAAAGTGGAACTTCGATTTTAGTAAAAGTTATCCAGTTTGAAAAGTAGAAAATCGATATTTACAGCAACATATCTTAGTACAGGAAGACTGCAGTCAAACATTTAACGCACAGTTTCACAGAAAGATTGCAGTCAAACATTTAACGCACAGTTTGATAGAAAGATTGCAGTCAAACATTTAACGCACAGTTTTACAGAAAGATTGCAGTCAAGCATTTAACGCACAGTTTCACAGAAAGATTGCAGTCAAACATTTAACGCACAGTTTCACAGAAAGATTGCAGTCAAACATTTAACGCACAGTTTCACAGAAAGATTGCAGTTAAACACTTAACTCACAGTTTTACAGGAAGATTGCAAAATGAGTTTATATATCTTAGTTCAACTCCTAATGGCAGTATATGACACATAGTTAATGATAGTATATGACACATAGTTAATGATAGTATATGACACATAGTTAATAACAGTATATGCCACACAGTTTATGACAGTATGTGACACACAGTTAATGACTGTATATGATACACATTTAATGATAGTATATGACACACAGTTGATCACAGTATATGACAGTATGTGACACACAGTTAATGACTGTATATGATACACATTTAATGATAGTATATGATACACAGTTAACCAAAAAAGAAGTTTATCAGGACTGTCATCGCGACTGAGGGAAGACATTAGAATAAGCTCAGAATTGCAAACAAAAACTTTAACAAAAAATAGTGGGATGTATTGCACATTATACCGTCCTTATGGCTGAAAAGACATGTTCAATGACGGGATTCAAACTCGTAATCCGCGACTTGCGAACCGAGTGTCCTAATCATCAGGCCAGTGACCTTCTTAACATTCTTTAAGTTTTTAATTCATAAGTTAGACTTTGTTTTTTAACATGATAATATAAAGTAAAATTATATTTTTTTCTTACTGTTCGGTTAGTTGACTCTGAATGAAGTCACTGTTACTATTAGTGTAGAAGTTTCATGGAAAAACAAGACACCAAAAGTAGTTTTGGGTCTACATTGTCAGTTCTAAAACTAGTTATCTCACTTTGTTTTTTTAATTATCTCAAAAACAAAACACAAATGATCCTCTAATAGATAAACTCTCTTTCTAACCGTTCACTATTTGCAGTTCGTCTTTGCCAGGTGTAAGGTTTTTATGTATGGGCAATTTATTAGAGCATTTTTATACAAAATTAAATCGTATGCGAAAATTAAACACAGTGTTGTATTAACTGCAGACGTGACATTCGATCAGGGTTAATTCATAGATGTTCCTAATTTCTGTAAATTCAGTATTCTTCCGAAGTAACAAGTACAGATGGGTCTATGGTTGTAAAAATACGAGGCCAATTTTTTAATCTTTGGAAGTCACTGGAATGGGATATCACGATAGTTCTGTAAATTGCCACAAGAGAGCGTGATATGAATAACTCACCACTAATTATACCTTTATAATTTACATATTAATTACAACACTAATTTGCATCATATTTGGTTACATTACAATATTCTGAATTAATTATTTTGTTCTTAATATTATAAATTACAGCTCATTAGTTTTTAAAGTAATAAAGTAAGAATTTTACTATAATTTAATATCTTACGGTTTTACATTAAAAACAGTATGATTAGTCACACGTATACTTAATCGAACCTTGTGAACTTGATAAAAAGTCCCTTCCCCTCTAACGAGTGCAGAGACTTTAATGACGCCATCTTGCTTCCATCTCGAATGTAGGATTTCTTCTTATAATAGGCTTAACATCCAGCCATATCTCTTCCACGTTTTTGGTATGATTTGTATATGCATGAGAACATATCCATTAATATATACTTCAAGCATAAGGTATATATTACACTACTTTCTTTTTAAAGGGGTACCCACTCAATTATAGAACGTATATAGAGATACAAAACAGCTAGTTGAATGTTGTAAGTGAACATGCTTCACTGTTAAAGACGAAACGTTGCATTGAAATAGATTATTATCGACATGGGTATTTATTATATGATAAACTGATTATAGTTTCTTAAATGAAATATTCGCCCAACTTTCATGTTTTCAAACCTAAATTTAATTGATAACAACGGTAAACAAACACTAAAATTATACGTTGCAAAATAGTTTTATATGTTTTAGTTTATAATAACATTGAACAAACATTAAAATTGTACGTTACAAAATAGTTTTATATGTTTTTAATTTGTAATAACATTAAACAAACAATAAAATTATATGTTACAAAATAGTTTTATATGCTTTTTTTCCTTTCACATTTTATCAAGTCATTCCTAATATCAAGTCCGATATTAGGTTCAGAAAAAAGAGAAAGAATTTCAAATGGTTTTAATGTTATTTAAACAAAAATGTGTGTTTTATTACTATTAATGACTTCCTACCAACGGTTCACAAGCTTCTGATTGTCACTTCTATAAATTTCTTGGGGTTTGGAGGAAAAGAATGTAGAGAGGGTAGTTTTGATATCTTCAAGCTGTTTTCTATCAAAATAATTCTGTAAGATTTGGAATAAATGATAATCAGATGGCGAAAGGTCTGGATAATAAGAAGGATATGGATGGTTTTTTTTTCCAGTCTAGTTCTTCAATTTTGGCGGATGTGATTCTTGCTGTATGGAGTCATGCATCATCCTCGTGTGACACACCATTACGATTGATCAAAGCAAACCTCCTTTCTTTCAGTGCAACATTTCTGTATGGAGTCATGCATCATCCTCGTGTGACACACCATTACGATTGATCAAAGCAAACCTCCTTTCTTTCAGTGCAACATTGCTGTATGGAGTCATGCATCATCCTCGTGTAACACACCATTACGATTGATCAAAGCAAACCTCCTTTCTTTCAGTGCAACATTGCTGTATGGAGTCATGCATCATCCTCGTGTAACACACCATTACGATTGATCAAAGCAAACCTCCTTTCTTTCAGTGAAACATTCAAGCACCCTAAGTGTTGACAATAGAAACCAGATGTAATCGTTACTTAGAGTGGCAGCAACTCAAAGTGGATCACACCAACAATATCCCACCAAATGCTTAACAAGGCTTTCCTAGGGTGGAGGTCCATTTTGGACTGTGCTTTACCCAGGTTACCTGTACTGAGCCATTGTCTGTGACGCTTAACATTTTTATAATGCATCCATTTTTTTTATCTCCAGTCACTAACCTGTCCAAGAAAGGTGAGTTATGTACACAAGAGTGCAGAGAAGTGCAAATTTACACTCTTGCTCTAAGGTTGGCTTTTATCAAATTATGAGGGACCCATTTTCAAAGTTTTGACACCTTTTCAAGCTGTTGCAAATGATGTTGAATTGTTGAATGGGTTAAATTAAGCTTTTGTGCTAGTTCTTCAACTGTTACAGCACAATATTCATCAAGTGCAGCCAGCAGCAAGTCATCATTAAACTTAACAGGACGACCTGAATGTGGCGCATCACTTAAGCTGTAGTCACCTGATCTAAACTTCTGAAACCACCTTCAACATTTTCTTTCATTGAGAGACTCTGCACCATAAACACCTTGAATGTTTTGTGTAGTTTCTGCTGCACTATTTGCTTCTTTAAACTCATAAAACATTATATGACTAATGTGCTCCTCAGACACATCCATCTTTATGAGGGTTTATTTGATTAACTTTCGAAAAAAAGTGGAGTTGGGTTAGTTTCTTTTATTTGCCTGAACATTTTTCTACATGTCCAACTACATATTTTAGTCATTAAAACTTTCTACAAGGACAGAAATGATGATAAACTTTTTGTATTACATTTTCGGACATTATTTATGAGATGGTCTTCATTTCTATATTTATTTTTAAACTTTATCTCACATCGCTAGGTCTGGCTAGCGTCTCCTGACGCGACATACTGTCACAAAAAACGTACTTTGCTAGGGGTGGGTAGGTTATAAGTTTGTTTGTTTTGAAGTAAAGCACGGGTATTGTAACTCGGGCTTACAATGCTAATGAGAGAAGTGTGTATACGTAGTAAAATTGTTAAATTTTAGGGACGATTATTTGCAAATAGACCTTGTGTATGTTTGTGTGAAGTTCTGGAACAGACACACAGCTTACGTTTTAATAGCTCATTCGATTGTTAAAACTTAATACAATATACCATACTTTCCCACAGAAACATTCTAAATAAAGACAATTATATTATACACATAAAAACAAACAAAGAGAATGCCAACTTTTGTTTTCTTTCCTAAGTACGTCAGTAACACTAAAATACAAAAGTTTGGTATACTTATCACTTCATTTGTCATACAAGGTCCATTTTTATAGCGTTCAAACCGGACTACTGTTTTATTTACAAAATAGCTTTTAGGAATAATATATCTACAAACAAATGAGATGCTGTTATAGCATGATAAATCAAATATCTTATTCTGCTACATTCATGTCAGCACTTAAATAGTAGATGTAATATAATTGTTTCACTTCTTGTTCAAAGCAGTCCGTTATACAGTAGAGACGTTGTAAAGAGTTGTACTGTTTATATTTGGTACTATAAATTTAATAATATACACTGTTGGCCAAAATCTTAAGGCCAATGAATATAAAGAAAATATATGCATTTTCATTGTTAGACTCAACCACTTATTTGAGTAGAGCTTCAAAATATGAAAATAAGAAAAGGGAAAATTAAAGTAACGTTTTTAGTATTTAATTGGTTTTGGGTTTCAATTAAGCACAAAGCTACACAAGGGGCTATCTGTGCTCTGCCCACCACAGGTATCGAAACCCGGTTTTTAGCGATGTAAGTCCATAGACATACCGCTGAGCCACTGGGGAGCTTAGTATTTAATAGGGAAAATGTGAACACTATGAAATTAGCCTAAATACTAGCTGGTCGAAAGTTTAAGACCACACTGAAACAAAGCATTAATCGGTAAACACGTAACGAAATTTAGTCATTTGTGTTCAAGCATTACTGTTGTCACCATCTCCCATTGACATCTTCTGTGTTAAATTGGGTAAAAACATGGCAAAGGCTAAAAAGTTGACAGAGTTCGAACGTGGCAGAATTGTCGAGCTGCAAAACCAAGGTCTCTCTCAACGTGCCATCGCTGGTGAGATTGGGCGTAGTAAAACTGCTGTTGTAAATTTCTTAAAACAACCTGAGGGATACGGAACGAGAATTTCAACTGGTCGGCCCAAGAAAATTTTGCCGGGGTTGAACAGGAGGATTCAACGGGTTGTCCGGCAAGACACCAGCCGATCGTTGAACCAGATTAAGGCCCTTACGGACGCAGAATACAGCTCAAGAACAATAAGAGATCATTTAGGAGAGAAAGGTATTAAAAATGTAAACGTCTTCAAAGGCCACGTCTCCTTCCACACAACGAAACAGCTCGGTTAAACTTTGCTGAGAAGCACCAAACATGGGACGTAGAAAAGTGGAAGAAGGTTTCGTTCGCTGATGAGAAAAAAATTAATATGGATGGTACAGATGGCTTTCAACGTTACTGACACGATAAGGATATCCCACAGGACACATTTTCTACACGACACAGTGGAGGAGGTTCCATCATGATCTTGGGTGCTTTCTCCTTCCAGGGAACAATGACACTTCAGGTTATACAGGGGCGTCAAACAGTGGCTGGCTATATTGGTATGTTAGATCCTTATTGACTGAAGGACCTTGCTTGTGTGGAAATAACTGGATTTTTTAGCAGGTCAAAGGACTTTTTCATGGCGAATAACGTGATTCTTTTGGACCATCCAGCGTGTTCGCCCGAACTAAACCCCACTGAAAATGTTTGGGAGTGGATGACAAGGGAAGTCTATAGAAATGGACGTCCATTTTAAACAATGCATAATCTTCTTTAAGCCATCTTCACTACTTGGAATAACAATCCAGCCAGCTTTCTGCAAATGTTTATATAGACCATGTCAAAGTGAATGTTTGAAATTATTCGTAATGACGGCCGTGCAACTCACTACTGAGACCTCTTGTTGGGCATTTCCTACCCTGTTTAGAACTTCTTTTTGGTATGGTCTTAAACTTTTGACCACCTAGTATTCAGGCTAATTTTACAATGTTCACATTTTCCCTATTAAATGCTAAAAAGTTTTTTTATTTTTATTTTCCCTTTTCTTATTTTCATCTTTCGAAGCTCTACTCAAATAAGTGGTTGAGTCTAACAACGCAAAATGCATATCTTTCTTTATGTTTTTTGGTCTTACGATTTTGGCCAGCAGTGTATGTTATGTTATAGATAAGGAAATAAGAACTGTCCTAAAGTGTTTTAATTATCAAATATTTCTTTAACTTAGGCTTAAGCGGATATTCTAATCCTAGTTACATCTTGTGAGTCAGAAAAGAACAGGTAATTTAAACAGCAGCAACAGCTTACCTGGACATATTACTACTGGTTATGTGATAGGAACCAAAATGTTGATCGTTCCATTTGCAATCTTCCTACGTCTTGTAAAAGTTTGTTGTTGCTCAAACAAACCGTTTACTATGGTTACTTTATTAACGATATACGTGTAATTTTATGAAATATGGAAATTTTTGAATGTATGAAAAAGTTATTAAACTTTTAATAAGACTTTTAATAAACAACTAATAAGAATTAGTTTTGATTACTAAGTTAGTATGCCAGTTTTGGTTTAGGTCGGTCAACTCATTTGTCACGGAAATAAAGTTCCCTGGTTATTAAATAGTTACCGGATCGGTATGCCTCAATATACAAACACCATGTGTGAAGAACGTGGTTTAATACACACAGAACATGTGTGAAGAACGTGGTTTAATACACACAGAACATGTGTAAATAACATGGTTTAATACACATAGAACACGTGTGAAGAACATGGTTTAATACACACAGAACACGTGTAAAGAACGTGGTTTAATACACACAGAACATGTGTGAAGAACGTGGTTTAATACACACAGAACATGTGTGAAGAACGTGGTTTAATGCACACAGAACATGTGTGAAGAACGTTGGTATTCAGCTTTCTATTCTCAGCTCTGCAAGTGTATAACCATGGTTTACATAACGTTACTTTAAATGTAAAGAGTGAAAGAAACACTAGACGTCGTGTCTTTGTGCTGTTGTGTTGTTCAATACACAAAAACGTAAAACATTAACACTAATTACGAACCCTTAAAGTTCAGATATTGTATTAAATATTCTGGGAAAGTTATTTTGTATGATATTGTATAACACGAATTCCATATATATATATATATGTCATTGAATACCAAATCAATATAAACACCTACATACTGTCATACGGCATAACTTTAGTAACTTAAGTTGATAAATAGTGTTCATATCTAGATAGTTAACTGAATATTATAAGTAATATATACAGACTACCCAGACACCTCTTCTAACCTAACCCCAGATATATATGTCATTTCTTACTAATCACTGGATGATCGTTCAATTTTACACACAGTCATTCCGAATACTGGAACATTTGTGAACGTTTAAAGTAGTAAACAGTTAGTTGTTAGAATGAACGTTATTATATGAAAACTATGCAGGTAGGATGTCCTTTAATACTTATGTCGTTAGACATATGAGATTTGTGTCCAGAAAAATAAAATACAGCTTTCAAAGTAATAAGAAATATAAAAATCATGACTATGAAAAGTTATTCAAACATCTTCCTTATTTACGGTTTTAATAACTATAGAAAAATTCCAGATGTCTTCAGAATGTGTTAAATTGAAGAGAATATTCACATCTAGAAACACAAACACGTCTATAACAGTTAGAGACTGGCACAATCCTCTCAACACAAACACGTCTATAACAGTTAGAGACTGGCACAATCCTCTCAACACAAACACGTCTATAACAGTTAGAGACTGGCACAATCCTCTCAACACAAACACGTCTATAACAGTTAGAGACTGGCACAATCCTCTCAACACAAACACGTCTATACCAGCGAGATACTGGCAAAGACCTCTCAACACAAACACGTTTATAAAAGCGAGAGACTGGCAAAAACCTCTCAACACAAACACGTCTATAACAGCGAGAGACTGGTAAAAACCTCTCAACACAAACACGTCTATACCAGCGAGAGACTGGTAAAAACCTCTCATCACAAACACGTTTATAAAAGCGAGAGACTGGTAAAAACCTCTCAACACAAACACGTCTATAACAGCGAGAGACTGGTAAAAACCTCTCAACACAAACACGTCTATACCAGCGAGAGACTGGCAAAAACCTCTCAACACAAACACGTCTATAACAGCGAGAGACTGGCAAAAACCTCTCAACACAAACACGTCTATACCAGCGAGAGACTGGAAAAAACCTCTCAACACAAACACGTCTATAACAGCGAGAGACTGGCAAAAACCTCTCAACACAAACACGTTTATAACAGCGAGACTGGCAAAACCTCTCAACACAAACACGTCTATAACAGCGAGAGACTGGTAAAACCTCTCAACACAAACACGTTCATAAAAAAGCGAGAGACTGGTAAAACCTCTCAACACAAACACGTCTATAACAGCAGAGACTGGTAAAAACCTCTTAACACAAACACGTTCATAAAAGCGAGAGACTGGTAAAAACCTCTCAACACAAACACGTCTACAGCAGCGAGAGACTGGCAAAAACCTCTCAACACAAACACGTTTATAACAGCGAGAGACTGGCAAAAACCTCTCAACACAAACACGTCTATAACAGCGAGAGACTGGTAAAAACCTCTCAACACAAACACGTTCATAAAAGCGAGAGACTGGTAAAAACCTCTCAACACAAACACGTCTATAACAGCGAGAGACTGGCAAAAACCTCTCATCACAAACACGTTTATAAAAGCGAGAGACTGGTAAAAACCTCTCAACACAAACACGTCTATAACAGCGAGAGACTGGTAAAAACCTCTCAACACAAACACGTCTATAACAGCGAGAGACTGGTAAAAACCTCTCAACACAAACACGTCTATAACAGCGAGAGACTGGTAAAAACCTCTCAACACAAACACGTCTATAACAGCGAGAGACTGGCAAAAACCTCTCATCACAAACACGTTTATAAAAGCGAGAGACTGGTAAAAACCTCTCAACACAAACACGTCTATACCAGCGAGAGACTGGCAAAAACCTCTCAACACAAACACGTCTATAACAGCGAGAGACTGGCAAAAACCTCTCAACACAAACACGTCTATACCAGGGAGAGACTGGCAAAAACCTCTCAACACAAACACGTCTATAACAGCGAGAGACTGGCAAAAACCTCTCAACACAAACACGTTTATAACAGCGAGAGACTGGCAAAAACCTCTCAACACAAACACGTCTATACCAGCGAGAGACTGGCAAAAACCTCTCAACACAAACACGTCTATAACAGCGAGAGACTGGCAAAAACCTCTCAACACAAACACGTTTATAACAGCGAGAGACTGGCAAAAACCTCTCAACACAAACACGTCTATAACAGCGAGAGACTGGTAAAACCTCTCAACACAAACACGTTCATAAAGCGAGAGACTGGTAAAACCTCTCAACACAAACACGTCTATAACAGCGAGAGACTGGTAAAAACCTCTCAACACAAACACGTTCATAAAAGCGAGAGACTGGTAAAAACCTCTCACCACAAACACGTCTATAACAGCGAGAGACTGGTAAAAACCTCTCAACACAAACACGTCTATAACAGCGAGAGACTGGTAAAAACCTCTCAACACAAACACGTTCATAAAAGCGAGAAACTGGCAAAAACCTCTCAACACAAACACGTTTATAACAGCGAGAGACTGGCAAAAACCTCTCAACACAAACACGTTCATAAAAGCGAGAGACTGGTAAAAACCTCTCAACACAAACACGTCTATAACAGCGAGAGACTGGTAAAAACCTTTCAACACAAACACGTTCATAAAAGCGAGAGACTGGTAAAAACCTCTCAACACAAACACGTCTACAGCAGCGAGAGACTGGCAAAAACCTCTCAACACAAACACGTTTATAACAGTGAGAGACTGGCAAAAACCTCTCATCACTTATATTAATATGTTTCGATAAGTAACATCACAAAACTAATGAATACTGAGTCAATTTCATAATCAATTAATTATAAAATGGTTAACCATCTAATGTCTGATATTAAAACTGCTGTACTGACTCATGTTGAATCGAATATTTTTTTTTTAAATGCCATAAAATAATGCACATAAAGTTACTACCAAACGCAACAAGGTAATTAAACTTAATACAAGTACATATCGGGCGATTGGCATATTAATTATAATGATATTATTAGTAATATTTAGTACTCTGGTGTATCTAAACTTAATCAAAATGTGCCACACTGGTAACTTACAAACTGTTAGAGTATGGGATGTTTAACTTCATCTAAACTTAATCAAACAGTGCCACACTGGTAACTTACAAACTGTGGAGTCTGGGATGTTTAACTTCATCTAAACTTAGTCAAAATGTGCCACACAGGTAACTTACAAACTGTAGAGTCTTGGATGTTTCACTTCATCTAAACTTGATCAAAACGTGCCACACAGGTAACTTACAAACTGTAGTGTCTTGGATGTTTCACTTCATCTAAACTTGATCAAAACGTGCCACACAGGTAACTTACAAACTGTGGAGTCTGGGATGTTTAACTTTATCTAAACTTAATCAAAATGTGCCACACTGGTAACTTACAAACTGTGGAGTCTGGGATGTTTAACTTTATCTAAACTTAATCAAAATGTGCCACACTGGTAACTTACAAACTGTTAGAGTATGGGATGTTTAACTTCATCTAAACTTAGTCAAAACGTACCACACTGGTAACTTACAAACTGTGGAGTCTGGGATGTTTAACTTCATCTAAACTTAGTCAAAACGTGCCACACAGGTAACTTACAAACTGTGGAGTCTGGGATGTTTCACTTCATCTAAACTTGATCAAAACGTGCCACACAGGTAACTTACAAACTGTAGTGTCTTGGATGTTTCACTTCATCTAAACTTGATCAAAACGTGCCACACAGGTAACTTACAAACTGTGGAGTCTGGGATGTTTAACTTTATCTAAACTTAATCAAAATGTGCCACACTGGTAACTTACAAACTGTTAGAGTATGGGATGTTTAACTTCATCTAAACTTAGTCAAAACGTACCACACTGGTAACTTACAAACTGTGGAGTCTGGGATGTTTAACTTCATCTAAACTTAGTCAAAACGTGCCACACAGGTAACTTACAAACTGTAGTGTCTTGGATGTTTCACTTCATCTAAACTTGATCAAAACGTGCCACACAGGTAACTTACAAACTGTGGAGTCTGGGATGTTTAACTTCATCTAAACTTAGTCAAAACGTGCCACACAGGTAACTTACAAACTGTAGTGTCTTGGATGTTTAACTTTATCTACACTACACTTAGTTAAAACGTGCCACACGAGTAAGTTACAAACTGTGGAGTTTGGGATGTTTAACTTCATCTAAACTTAGTCAAAACGTGCCACACAGGTAACTTATAAACTGTTAGAGTATGGGATGTTTAATTTCATCTAAACTTAGTCAAAACGTGCCACACAGGTAACTTATAAACTGTTAGAGTATGGGATGTTTAACTTCATCTAAACTTAGTCAAAACGTGCCACACAGGTAACTTATAAACTGTTAGAGTATGGGATGTTTAACTTCATCTAAACTTAGTCAAAACGTGCCACACTGGCAAGTTACAAACTGTTGGAGTCTGGGATGTTTAACTTCATCTACACTACACTTAGTTAAAACGTGCCACACCCGTAAGTTACAAAATCAAAAAAATGCAGAGAACACGGAAGTAAAGATTGACTAACCCAAATATTTCATCTTTCTACATTTTTTCACAAGTTGAATCTTGCAAGTGAATAATGCACGATTATCTAGTTAGGTCTAACATCGTTTCTATTATGAATAATACACGGTATATCTAGTTAGGTCTAACATCGTTTCTATTATGAATAATACACGGTATATCTAGTTAGGACTAACATCGTTTCTATTATGAATAATACACGGTATATCTAGTTAGGTCTAATATCGTTTCTATTATGAATAATACACGGCATATCTAGTTAGGTCTAACATCGTTTCTATTATGAATAATACACGGTATATCTAGTTAGGACTAACATCGTTTAGGGCCTGGCATGGCCAAGTGCGTAAGGCGTGCGACTCGTAATCCGAGGGTCGCGGATTCGCGCCCGCGTCGCGCTAAACATGCTCGCCCTCCCAGCCGTGGGGGTGTATAATGTGACGGTCAATCCCACTATTCGTTGGTAAAAGAGTAGCCCAAGAGTTGGCGGTGGGTGGTGCTGACTAACTGCCTTCCCTCTAGTCTTACACTGCTAAATTAGAGCACAGATAGCCCTCGAGTAGCTTTGTGCGAAATTCCAAAACAAACAAACAAACTAACATCGTTTTTATTATGAATAATACACGGTATATCGAGTTAGGTCTAACATCGTTTCTATTATGAATAACACACGGTTTATCTAGTTAGGTCTACCATCGTTTCTATTATGAATAATACACGGTATATCTAGTTAGTTTAATGTAAAGTTATAGTTTCTCATGTTTTCTTAATAGAAACGTTTTAAACTTGTGTTCTTTAGAGTTTGTATGATTTAGTAACCAATATTTACCAACATATTGGGTAAATGTGTGCTTTTCTTAAAACAAGGCGACTTTGGGTTATTTACTGTATCCACAGTGCGGAATTGAATTCGTGACTGTATCATTGTAAATTTGAAGACTTAACGCTGTACCACAGAAGACCTTTTTGCCTCTTCTTGAAAGCAATGTTTTTAAGCAAGTGTGCATGTATTTTTATAATACAACGTTAAATTGCTCTAAGATTGAAAAACCTGTCTATATTTTAGAATGCCAGAAGAATACAGTGATACGTTTATACATTTTCAAAAACATATTTAATAATTCAACCTTAGTCAATATGAAGGTGATAATAATATTTGTTCCAAGTACGTAAATCATCGGTATATGTAGTAAGTCATTTCAATTACAGCCCGCGCTGTTTTCACGAGCAATAAGTATTATTATCCAATAATCGTAAACCTGTAACTCTTCCTAGGCTACAGTTGGGTAACTAAGTAAACATGTTTATTTAAACAGTTATGTTAAGCCCTCCCATCGTTAGAAAAATCATAGAGGATTTATTAACGAAGTAAGGAAAATCGAAAGTGTATTTGTTGTGAAAATAACTTAATGGTTGGTAAAGTTTTAGGTTACAGGATAGTCAGGTGTGAAGTTGAACGGTTAGTTATCAAAGTTATTTTGATGATATAGAAATCCTTCAAGTTTTTATGCCTATTGAATGCCGAAATTGTCACTTGCATTTTTTATACGTAATAAACTAATGTAATAAATCTACATAAGACATGACTGCCTCTTCTATTACTTTGAGTGATATTATTGTTTATGGAGCTACTGTGTAACATCTTATCAAAATGTTTGTATATTTTACTATATCTAGTAAGTTTTCACTTTCCCTTGTTGCACAACACTCTTAAGCATCCGCTAGATCGATAGACGATAAATCTTCCGCTGATTGTTCTCTTTCACGGATGACTTCAAACTTATCACCACTTGCAGTGGCATAGTGTATTTCTTGTCTCTACCTAAGTATATTCAACATAATATAGTTTTATTTAGAGTTAAATGAAATAATTTAGAAATATTAAACTATACAAATATGTATTTTAAGTGTCGCTATAACTAGAATAGTGCACGTGATACAAACGAAACGTGGAACACCACTGGGTAAAACATTAGTGAAATATGATATGTGATGGAATCAGATTATAGGCAGTTGATAAAATAACGAAGTTAAAATGAATCGAAAGGAGATATCCGGACAAGGGAAGTAAGTCCATAGTGAGATAAACACGAAATGAGCCAGGAACTAATAAGATTACATGTTAAAGAAAATAAAATGACGTAGCACTATAATGACGCATCCCTAGCGGTAAGTATGCGGACTTACAACGCTGAAATCAGGGATTCAATTCCCCTTGGTGGAGTTAGCAGATAGCCCCAAGTGACTTTGCTGTAAGAAAAGTACACACAGTATAATCACGTAATAAAATTTTAAATATTACGGAAAAGGGTTGTTTGTTTGTTCGTTTTTGAATTTCGTACAAAGCTGCACAAGGACTATCTGTGCAAGCCATCCCTAGTTTAGCAGAGTAAGACTAGAGGGAAGGCAGCTAGTCATCACCACCCACCGCCAACTCTTTTTACCAACAAATAGTGGGATTGATTGTCACATTATAATGCTCACACGGCTGAAAGGGCGAGCATGTTTGAAGTTAAGATGATTCTAATTCGCGAACCTCAGATTACGACTCAAGCACCCTTACCACCTGGAAATGTGCCAGAAATAGATTAATACGAATTTTTGTAAAGTCAATAAAACTAATATTACTACATTTTTACTGCTGTCCAACTAAGGTTTCTGTTTACTTTTTTATCATGCACAAAGCTACAGATCTAGCTATTTGTGCTGTACCAATCACGGATGTCTGAACTCGATTTTTAACGTTGAGAGAGATAAACTGTTATGAAATACTTCCAAGATAGATCACATTGTATAGCATTTTGTTAGTTAAACTACCTTACTTCAGAGTTCTTTACTGAAAATATTCAATCGAGTAATTTTATTCAGGTAAGTCTCTCCTGAATGCTATCTAGGTAGTTTTGTTTCCCACCTGTTTTCTTTGTTAGTTTTTCAGTGAACAGCTAACAAAGTTTTGTATTTTTATCAATGTGTGTCACTAACTTTTGAACTTCATTATGTGAACTCTTGACCCTTACGATGTTCTTTGTGATTCCCCTCGTTAAACAAAAGGGGGGGGGTTCTTCGGTACGACTTTTTGAACGTCCAATATTTATTACATATTAAAACATTGAATTGACCTGTGAATCAAATATTCTCATATAGAAACCATAACAAAATAATGGTATGTTACAACAGTGTAATTACGAAAAAGGTCATCAAACCCCTACAGTAACAGTTGATTAAATAAAGCCATCTAATAATTCCCACAAATCTTAATAATCAGTTATATACGCTGCTGTCGTTCATGGTTTCGCAACATAACATTTTAATTAAAGTGAAAATGATAAAAGTACACTCTACTTTGTTTTATTGGTATCTTGAAATTGTTGACAATCCATTAACATGTTATTTCCAAATCAGTTAAGATAATTTTTGATAAATGAATGTAATATCTAAATACCAACAATAACATCAAAGTTTTCATAATGTCGATCTACCAACAATAACATCAAGGTTTTATCACTGTAGTCTCTTTGTTTTAACATATTCATTACTTTTGTACCTTTATATTGACAGTTAAATTATATTAACGAATTATACTATTAATATCCACCCCACTCATACGAAGAACATTCAACTCATTTGTGGCTTCGTAATAAGGGTACTTAACTGGTATTTTCTGAGTCCAGGATCGAAACCCGTTATCGAACATGTTTGCCATTTCAGCCATGAGGACATTATATTACGACAGTCAACCATAGTATTCGTTGGTAAAAAGAGTAGCCTTACGATTAGTGATGAGTATTACTGACTCGCTGTTTTCCTTCTAGTTTATCACTTCAAAAATTGTAACGGCACAGAAATCCATCGAGAAGTTTTAAGCATATAAACGTTAACTTACATACGCAAAACAGCCTGACCTTGTACTGTTTGATGTAATTACAAAATAGCCTGACCTTGTACTGTTTCATGTAACCCATAACAATTTAGAAAAGTAATCGTCCTACGAAGACTAGTCTATTAGAACAGATATGTTATGTGACCTTGAAAGGACATGATAATTGGAATTTGAAAGCTGAAGTGTCTCTGTCAGTTTTTATTTCCGAGTGAATTTTTAAAGACATTTTCCGAGAGATTCTACCAACTCTGCTAATTGAAATTACGTTCGCGTGCCAGTTGCACGAGCTGTGGTTGTCAAGTCCTCGTGACGAAGCGAGGGAAACGGCGATCGAGAAACTTTGTAAAGTGTAAAAGACATAAAGGTGTCTCAAGTGTACCATGCTACAGCCGTTAGAGAGTGTTCCTGTCTTATCTTGCTAAGGAAAATTACATATACACCCACAGGGCTGCCAGAAATAAGATACTTCAAACTAAAACGAAACTCGGCCCAGCAAGTCCTTAGGGTATGAATGACCAGTTGTATAGTATTTGTTTTAATCAGTTCCTTTTGTCCCTCCGGTGTAACTATGATGGACTTAACACCAACATCGTAAGGCCCTTGACTCTAACTGTCGTGTTTTGATACTGTTGTAAGTGGTATAATAATATGAGAAACGATCTCTGTGTTGAATTGGATTCTTGTTCCTTAGGCTGAACGAATAACGATTAAGATATACTTGGATGTCACTATTAGGTCATGTTTTACTTGAATATCACTACCAGTCATGTTAGGCCAGGCATGGCCAGGTGCTTAAGGCAGTTAGTTCACTAGTAATCTTATGGTCGTGGGTTCAAATCCCTGTCATACCAAACATACTTTCTCTTTCAGCCATGGGTGCGTTATAATATAACGACCAATCCCACTATTCGTTGGTAAAATAATAATCCAAGAGTTGGCGATGGGTGATGATGACTAGCTGCCTTCCCTCCAGTCTTACACTGCTAAATTAAGGACGGCTAGCGCAGGTGTCTCTCGTGTAACTTTGCGCGAAATTAAAGACAAACAAACATACAAAAAAAACAGGTCATGTTTTACATGAATGTCACTAACGGTCATGTTTTACATGAATGAAATTAGTTGTCATTATTTACTAACATTTTGATTCATTATGGATAAGAAATCTTTGAATTCAAAAATTTACCATTTTTTACTTTGATTCTAAAAGTATATAGGTTTCTTTATTTCACCAACATATATTTCTGGATATCAGTCGAAACAAGCATCTTTCGAAATAGTTTCAATTTTTTTATTCGCTACCGTAATTGTTTACTGATCCTTATAAACCAATAAGCTACAATCCAACCACAGGCTACTATTGATGTATATAAACCAATAAGCTACAATCCAACTACACATTACTATTGATGTATATAAACCAATAAGCTACAATCCAACCACAGGCTACTATTGATGTATATAAACCAATAAGCTACAATCCAACTACAGTCTACTGTTGATGTATATAAACCAATAAGCTACAATCCAACTACAGTATACTATTGATGTATATAAACCAATTAGCTGCAATCCAACTACAGTCAACTGTTGATGTATATAAACCAATAAGCTACAATCCAACTACACATTACTATTGATGTATATAAACCAATAAGCTACAATCCAACTACACATTACTATTGATGTATATAAACCAATAAGCTACAATCCAACTACACATAACTATTGATGTATATAAACCAATAACCTACAATCCAACTACAGTCAACTGGTGATGTATATAAACCAATAAGCTACAATCCAACTACATATTATTATTGATGTACATAAACGAATAAACTAAAATCTAACTACAAGCTACTATCGATACGAGACGGTCTAACTCGACATAATCAAACGAGAATCTTCACAAAACGGATAGTAAGATAACCATGAATAACCAACATATTTGCAATAACTGCTAATGATGTCATTAACATTCCGTTATAGATTTTTTGTTCAAATTGATACAGAATGTTATAATACACTAGTTTTTATCGCGTTGTTGTTTTTTTTCACATGTTATGATGATTTTATGGTAAAAAAGTAAATATTCTTATTTGTAGATATTTTTGACACTCGATTTACTTAGTGCTAGTGTTACGTAGTAGTGATGGTAACAAATTATATTGCTGTAATGGTTTTTCTGTTTTTAATACTGAAGTCGATACTTGGTCACAATTTTAAATCCAAATAAACTTGATGAGAAACCTAACCATAATTATTGTGACTGATCCTCATAGAATATTCCTGAACAAGTAGAATGTATTGAGTATTCTGAAACGCTCGTGACTTTGGCCTAGAGATCATTAAGTCAGCGAAACCTTCTGGAATGCATATTGGTGGTCAGCGAACTTACTCGAATCAAACTGTCCGACATTCACGTGCAGTACTTTTTACAGTCTAGTAGTTTCTAGAGTTCTGTGATAGTATGTAAATATCGTTAATGGTGTAACGTTAGTACCTCCAGTAGAGATGGAAACAAAAAATCAAACATTTCGAGGCAGGAATTCAGTTTTTAAAGAAAATTTCTCAAATAGGGTTGTCAGGTGTATTAATATGTTCTGTCTCTCCGCTCGCTATAAAATGTGTAAGTGTTATATTCATGATTTTAATGGTTTATTTCGTGTGTTGGTTTTACTTTGATCCATTGGTATGCAGACGGAGTGAGTGGGACAGAGAAATACGGAGAAGAGTCCAGTTGGTTTAGAGAAGATAATATAATATAATCAAGGATGATGATGTGACTAGAAACAAAACAAGGAGGAAGAACTTTGAACAAACTTCTCATGATCAGTGATGTCGAGAAAACCACAACTATATACAAACAAATGGCCTAAGTATGGACATCCAGTATCACCAGTTCTAGCCAATATTTTTATGACACACGTTGAAACACAAGCAATTAACACAGCATTACATCCACCACTATACTGGTACAAGTATGTAGATGACACGGTTGTGGGATTCAAATCTACAGAACACATACTTAATTTTTTCAATCACATTAACTCTATACATCCCAACATTAACTTCACATGTGAACAGGAAGAAAGCAATCAAATATCATTTCTTAACCTTAAAATTACAAGAACCGACACACAATTCAAAACAGAAATCCACCGAAAAATCACCCATACTGGACTATACATTCCTTGGGACTCAGCACATGAAACAAAATAAAAACTCAACATACTAAGAAACCAAATAAACACAGCCATAAAACTATGCCCAACAGATAAAATTAACGATGAATTAGACAAAATAAAACAATACTTCATCAACATCAATAAGTTTCCTCCACAAACCGTAGAAAACATTATACGCACACACCTAGACATGAAGCAAAATCAACCAACAAAAGTAACTATATTTCACGAATCAAAAAATCACGAAACCATATACTGCTGTATACCATATATTCCTGACGTCAGCAGACAAATAACCAACATCTGGCAAAAATTAGTAACAAAATATGACATTCCAGTTAATACCAAATTTATTCAAAAACCAGGCACAAAACTGAGGTCTATACTATGTAAAAACTACACTGACAAACACCACACAAATATTATTTATAAAATACAATGTGATAACTGCCACGACTTCTGTATTGGAGAAACAAGTAGAAAAATGGAAACCAGATTCAAAGAACATAAAAAGTCACCTTCACACGTTTTCGAACACTGCAAGTCAAATAAACACAACATAACCATAGAAAACACTCAAATACTAAATAAAGAAACAAAGATAAACAAACGCAAAATTAAAGAAGCCTTACTTATACAACAACTTAAACCCAAAATGAACCAATATAAAGGAACGCCTTTATACCTGTATTAATAAATAAAATTATATATTCCAACATCTAACACCGCCCTCTACATTCCGACATTCAGTTACACAACCCCTTTCAAACATGTGGTCAGCTTCCGGTCAGTTACCTCTTTCTTTGTGAACCTGACGATGACCGAAGAAGGTCGAAACGTTGTTCGCTCTTCTATGTAAAATATTTTCTCAACACAAACGAGCCGTTTTTACATATAAATTTCTCATGATCAGGGTCACGTGGTGACTGGGAGCAGTTTTTGATAAGTGTTGTTTTAAGGTGTTTTGGAGGCCATGAGCATGTGGAATGGAGATATTGTTTCGTGTGGACACTGGTCAAAGTGTGTAGCTTGAGAGTTAACATGTTTATTATGTCTACTGTTTGTTTATGTTTGTTAACTAGTGTTGTGAATCTGTCTTTGAGTAATGGGGTGTTGTAAACATGTCACTGATAGAGGTAAATTTTGGTAAGGGCTCGGCATGTGTCTTTGTTTTGTATTTTCGAGGGGGGGATCTCAGGGATGACTCTCTTGTTGTTACACCAATTCAGGATAGCATTTATTTGTCGTCTATTATTATCACTTGGTGGGTTAACTCCAGACAACCATGTCGTCAACGGAAAGCTTATTGTATGTCAGGTCAGAGAAGGGTTTATTGATTGTAAATAGTATTTTAGGCACTGGTTTTTTAAACCGGTCCTTAAGGTACCTCTACGGTGATTGTCATATGTCTTTGTTATTGTATGGTTTAACTGTTCAGGTCCGCAAAGTTCTAGCCGAATGCTGAAAATCGTTAAGTTCCGAGCTTTCATAAAACCTGGAATTGTGCGTGACGGTCAACAGAAGCAGGAATTCTATTTGACTGTGTATTAGAAATTCTTCATTCTGACGAGGTATGTCCATTTTAGTATTTTTACCATTGTGCTAGTATGGCTTCACAACTGTGTAAATTTTGTTAGATTAATAATCATGTAAATATTGTTAGGTTAATAATCATGTAAATATTGTGAGGTTAATAATAATGCAAATATTGTTAGGTTAATAATAATGCAAATATTGTTAGGTTAATAATCATGTAAATATTGTTAGGTTAATAATAATGTAAATATTGTTAGGTTAATAATAATGTAAATATTGTTAGGTTAATAATAATGTAAATATTGTTAGGTTAATAATAATGTAAGGTTAACAATCATGTAAATATTGATATATTAGTAAACATGTAAATATGGTTAGGGTAATAATAATGTAAGGTTAATAATCATGTAAATAGTGTTAAATTAATACTCATGTAGTAATGTAACACCTTACAATAGTTCTTGTTTAGAATATAGTTACATATTTACTTAGTTACTTATTAAATAACAATTAAATTAAAACAACGTTCTTATGGTGAATTATTTAAAATGTTGGTAATTAATGTAGGTGAGCCGTAGCTTTAACATTAAATATCCCAGAGGATCACACAGCCTGTTTGATCTTATAATGCAAATAAAAATCTAGCAAGTGAAACGTTTGAGATATTACCATGTTGTAATGTAAGACGGTATAACTTGTTTTTAGTAATTCTCAGTACTGTTATGTATTATAATTTACTCCGGACGATCCTCCAGTTAATTATGTTAGGTATAATAATTTATTCCGGACGATCCTCCAGTTAATTATGTTAGGTATTATAATTTATTCCGGACGATCCTCCAGTTAATTATGTTATGTATTATAATTTACTCCAGACGATCTTCCAGTTAATAATGTTATGAATTATAATTTACTCCAGACGATCTTCCAGTTAATTATGTTAGGTATTATCAGTTATTCCAGGCGAGACTCCGATTTATAACGTTAAGTATTACAATTTCAACAAGCCAAAAAGTTGAGCTTGAATTTAGAAGTTAATTGAATGTTAATGTGTATCAAATTTGTGACATTTGTCAACATGGTTGATACATACAATTTTCTCTCTTCACACAAATATATTTTAAAATACAAACACTAATACAATTCATAATAATGGTTATTACGAATATTACGCAAGAGTTTTACAAACTATACTGAGTCTTATATCTGGTCTAAAACTGAATATTTTATCGACGGTCCAGTTTCCGGCGAGCAAATTAATTCTGAGTTGATGTTGTCACGCTTCATTTAGGTTAACACTGTCTTTCCTGGCTGGCCTCACACCGCTTATTAGCTGACACTTTACCGACGAAGATAGTTAATGTCCTCGTAGAAATACTAACGTCCGCAGTTGAACGGTTTCTAATGTTCGAAATCTATGTACGTTCCTGATTAAATTCTAAAGTTTTCTAATTAATATGCATTAACCACAATTATAGCTTCCGAGACTTGTAGCATACTGACCAACAATATTCTATCGTTTCCCCGTGTCTTACGATAGTTAGCTTTTAAACTCATTAGGCGAGATTCTCAGAAATTATCTTGACAACAATAGCCGAAAATACGCTAGTGCTTTCGTAAAACGTATATTCTCGATTCTTACTGTCGAGAATCTTCTACAGGTTTAGATACAGGCGGAACTTGTGCAATAAACATTTAACAACATAAGTTAGAATATACATTTCTAAACAATTAAAGATATTAAAGATAATATTAACTCCGTTACAGTAGACAATATAATATTAACAAATAAAACGTTTTAGATTGTTACGATAGCGTAATGTAAAACGGGATCACTTGCTTTTGTTAAGCTGTAATAGACAATAAAATGTAGGTAATTGTTTAAAAATATATATATTTCGTGGTTTTGCAATAATATAGTGTTAAACAGTAACGCATGTACGTAGTTTGTTTGTTATTAAGCACAAAGTTACAACGGCTGATCTGTGCTGTTCCCACTACGGGTATCGAAACTAGGTTTTTAACGTTATAAGTCTGTAGACATACCCCTCAGCCATTGGGAGCGCGCGTATTTAGTACGAAACGTTTCTTCTTCAAGCACCTGTATAATTTTAAATTACACTGTACGATGTTATTCGTAATTTTTGATATTTGATTCATTTATTGAAATTTGGGAGAACAAAATGTGACCACAGTGCCAACAGTGAAGTTGTTGCCTTAAAGCTACAAAAAGTAAAGCAGTTTAGAGTTTAATAACATAACTAGTTATGTTGAATGTTTTACAATTTTGGGACTTTATCATAAAATCCTAGTTGTACCTTTTTAAATATAAATGAAACTTTTATTTCCTATTCTGTAGTAATCAAATATAAATTAAATATTCATTACGTGAGCTGAAAGATATTCTAGACTTTTTCAAAATTAATTCTTTTCGCTTAATGATTCACATGAGGCCAATGTAATCACCGTAAAGTGGTCGTTTTTGTTAACTTTAGAAGTCCAAGAACTGTATACATAGATTAGTTTGTGTGAGCTGTTTCAAAGTTGAGACACGTCATTTGAAGCATGTTATTAATGGTTCTATTTTCTATTATAAAACCAGGATAAATATTTAGTTACGTCTCTGTAAATATTGTAACTAAAAGATTTTATGTGGTGCACTACAATAAAGTACGACATTAATGTTTTAAAAGAAGTCAAAGTTTTTAACCAAACGATTCTTATACGAATTCAATAAAAATAAGATACAATACTTATATAAATAACAGATATTAAAATATACTGAAAAACTAATTAATTTGATTTAATAAAATATATTTATCGTTCTTTTCAAATTGGTTTCAGGGCGTTCGATTCATAATCCGAGGGTCGTACGTTCACATTCCCGTCACACCAAACATGCTCGCCCTTTCATCCGTTGGGGTGTTATAACGGTCGATCAATCCCTCTGTTCGTTGGTAAAAGTGTAACCCAAGAGTTGGCGGTGGGTGGTGATGACTAGCTGCCTTCCCTCTAGTCTTACACTGCTAAATTAGGGACGGCGAGCACAGATAGCCCTCGTGTAGCTTTAGCTTTGCGCGAAAATCAAAAACAAACAATCTTTTCTGTTCGTTTTTAATTTTTCTTTTTGATTAAAAAAGTTTATTATAATGATACTTTTCGTGTTATTATATATAAAAAAGTTTCTTTCCATAATCTTTAATAATGTAAGAAAAACTACATTTTTGCTTAACTTTACTGTCTTTTTACATTTTCCAGTAACAGTATTTACCAACTTTATAAAACCACAGTCACTTTTATCTTCTCAACTTTCTTTTAGGCGCCAAAAAGATTGTGAAATATTTTACGAAAGTTAATATTTTTGTTTTAAATTATGTGAAAGAAAAGTTTAGAATAGGATTATTTCAGAATTCTAAGTTTTATCAGATGTCACTGGTATGCACCGTTTTTTGATTTAGTGTGTGCATTTTTTTGGGAGGGTGTTCTAATATTTAATTTATGTGAATTTATCCTTAATCTTAAATTGTCTTTTCTTCTAATATCAAATGCAGGCCTGGTATGGTCAGATGGTTAAGGCACTCGACTCGTAATCCGATGATTGCGGGCTTGAAACCCCCTCACACCAATTAAACTCGCCCTTTCAGCCGTGGGGGCATTATAATGTGACAGTATATTCCATTATTCGTTGGTAAAAAAGTAGCGCAAGAGTTGGCGGTGAGTGATTATGACTAGCTCGCTGCCTTCCCTTTAGTCTTACACTGCTGAGTTAAGAACGGCTAGCTCGTGTAGCTTTGCGCTTAATTCAAAACAAACGAATATAAAACGCATCTCAACTTACACAATCTATATAATGTATTACTTTTCTACAATTGCAATTAGATAAATTATTCCGTTCACACTTGAAACTACTTCATAAAAATCTATATAAAGTTCAGATTATCTTCTTAATAAAATAATTCTATAATCTTAACAAACATCCTTTAGTTTTTATATTAAATTGTATTTTAATTAAAGAAACATCAATAAGTCAATAGGTATAACGTTTTATTAATGTTTCCTTTACCTGTATTTAGATGTATTATTATTAAAAGTGTTGTTACCAACATCTATATATAACGATTTTCGGACAATGAAACCGAACTAAAACTATAATTCCAAAACCCACTGAATTTTTTTATTTCCTCCTATAATCCCTCTAAATTTTCCATTATGTTCATTTCTTCTTTCGAACAATATTTCATTCATCTATTTTAATTTGTGAATCTATGAAAATATCTAAAGTTCCTAATTTCAGAATTAATTATAATAAAATGTCTTTTTATAAACATATTTCATATTGTTTTTAACACCACATTAAATAGATAATGGTAAGAGTGCTCTTTGCAAAAGTAACAACAGTTGAGTAGGGTTAGTTGAAATTGTGCAAAGTAGGTAAAAGATATTTTTTTTATTTAAAAGTTAAACACTAATGAAATAAACTGATTTCCTGTTACAACAGAAGAAATCTAGTTAAATAAAGCTTTAAAAAGTATAAAATAATAAAAGAGAAGTGAACAAAATTCTAATAACAACATTTGTAGAACAATGTTACCACGGGTATTATTTTTTAAATCTAAGTGTGAAAAAAGGAATATAAGAAATAAAAACACATATTAGAATACAAACGTATCTGTATATCTATATATTTTATCAATACGAAGACCTGGAAGAGGTAATTCAAAGTAATATATGAGGATTTATACGGATAATAATTTATATTTAATAATATTAATAATTATTATTATATTATTAATATATTATTATTAAATAATAATAATAATAATAATAATTTATATTTCTTGAGAAGAGGAAATACGTACCTTTATATTCAGATGACAAAGAGTTACGTACCTTCACATTCAGCTGACAAGTGGAGTTACGTACCTTTACATTCAGCTGACAAAAGGAGATACGTACCTCTACATTCAGATGACAAGTGAAGTTACGTACCTCTACATTCAGCTGACAAAGGAGATACGTACCTCTACATTCAGATGACAAGTGAAGTTACGTACCTCTACATTCAGCTGAGAAGAGGAGATACGTACCTCTACATTCAGCAAACAAGGAGATACGTACCTTTATATTCAACTGACAAGTGGGTTACGTACCTCTACATTCAGCTGACAAGAGGAGAGACGTACCTCTACACTCAGATGACATGTGAAGTTACATACCTCTACATTCAGCTGAGAAGAGGAGATACATACCTCTACATTGAGCAGAGAAGAAGAGATTCGTACCTCTACCTTCAGCTGAGAGAGGAGATACGTACATCTACCTTCAGCTGAGAAGAGAAAATACGTACCTCTACCTTCAGCTGAGAAGAGGAAATACGTACCTCTACATTCAGCTGAGAAGAGGAGATACATACTTCTACATTCAGCTAACAAGTGTAGTTATGTACCTCTACATTCAGCTGACAAGGAGTTACGTACCTTTACAATCAGCTGACAAGTGGAGTTTCGTACCTTTACATTCAGCTGACAAGAGGTGTAAAGTAACTTTACATTCAGCTGACAAGTGGAGTTACGTACCTTTACATTCATCTGAGAAGTGGAGTTACGTACCTTTACATTCAGCTGACAAGTGGAATTAGGAACCTTTACATTCAGCTAACAAGTGTAGTTATGTACCTCTACATTCAGCTGACAAGTGGAGTTACGTACCTCTACATTCAGCTGAAAAGAGGAGACAAAATAAATTGATTAACACAAACAGATTCGCGGGAGAGGAGAACACAACAAAACACTGATAAACACAAAGAGATTAGTGAGAGAGGGGAACACACAAAACACTGGAAAATACAAACAAATTGGCGGGAGAACGGAACACAAGAAAACACTGATAAACACAAATAGCTTGGTGAGAGAGGGGAACACAACAAAACACTGATAAATACAAACAGTTTGTTGGGAGAGGGAACACAACAAAACAATGAAAAGCACAAACAGTTTGGTGGGAGAGGGGAATAGAACAAAACATTGATAAACACAAATAGATTGGCGGGAGAGGGAAACACAACAAAACACTGATAAACACAAACAGTTTGTTGGGAGAAAGGAACACAACAAAACAATGACAAGCACAAACAAATTGGCGGGAGAGGGAAAAACAACAAAACAATGATAAACACAAACAGATTTGTGGGAGAGGGAAAACATTAAAACACTAATAAATAAAAGAAATTGGTGGTAGAGGGAACACAATAAAACAATGATAAATATAAACATAATGGTGGGTGAGGGGAACACAACAAAAGAGATAAACACAAACAGTTTGGTGGGAGAGGGGAACATAACAAAACAATGATAAACACAAACAGTTTGGTGGAAAAGGAAAACACAAAAAAAACACTGATAAACACAAACAGATTCGCGAAAGAGAGGAACACAACAGAAACACTCATAAACACAAACAGATTGGTGGGAGAGGGGAACACAACAAAACACTGATAAACACAAACAAATTGGCGGGAGAGGGGAACACAACAAATCATTGAAAAAACAAACAGTTTGTTGAGAGAGGGGAACACAACAAAACAATGACAAGCACAAACAGTTTGGTTGGAGAGGGGAACATAAAAAAACACTGAAAAACACAAATTGATTCGCGGGAGAGGGGAACAAAACAAAACACTGGTAAATAAAAAAGATTGGTAGGAGAGGGGTACACAACAAAACAATTATAAACACAAACAGATTGGTGGGAGAAAGAAACACAACAAAACACTAGTAGATACAAACAGTTTGGTGGGAGAAGAAAACAAAACAAACACTTGTAAATGCAAATAGTTTCATAAGAGAGGGGAATACAACAAAACACTGATAAACACAAAGAGATTAGTGAGAAAGAGGAACACAACAAAACATTGATAAATACAAACAGTTTGGTGGGAGAGGGAAACACACAACAAAACACTGGTAAATACAGACCGATTGGTGGGAGACGGGAACACAACCAAACACTAGTAAACATAAACAGATGGTGGGAGAGGGAAACACAACAAAACACTGATAAACACAAACAGATTGGTGAGAGAGGGGAACACAACAAAACACTATTAAGCATAAACAGATTGGTGAGAGAGGGAACATAACAAAACACTGTTAGCATAAACAGATTGGTGGGAGAGGGGAACACAACAAAACAGTGGTAAACATAAAGAGATTGGTGGAAGAGGGGAACACAGGAAAACACTGATAAATACAAACAGTTTGTAGGGAGAGGGGAACACAACAAAACAATTACAAGCACAAACAGTATGGTGGAAGAGGGGAATACAACAAAACACTGATAAACACAAATAAATTGGCGGGAGAGGGGAACCCAAGAAAACATTGATAAACACACACATTTTGTTGGGAGAAAGGAACACAACAAAACAATGACAAGCAAAAACAGTTTGGTTGGAGAGCGGAACATAAAAAAAAACACTTATAAACACAAAAAGATTGGTGTGAGAGGGGAATACAACAAAACACTAATAAACACAAACAAATTGGCGGGAGAGGGAAAACAACAAAACACTGGTAAATACAAACAAATTTGTGGTAGAGGGGAACACCACAAAACAATGATAAATACAAACATGTTCGTGGGTGAGGGGAACACAAAAAAACACTGATAAACACAAAAAGATTCGCGGGAGAGAGAAACACAACAAAACACTGATAAAAACAAACAGAATGGTGGGAGAGGGGAACACAACAAAACACTGGTAAGCATAAACAGATTGATGTGAGTGGGGAACACAACAAAACATTGGTAAACACAAACAGATTGGTGGGAGAGATAAACAAAACACAAACAGATTGGTGGGAGAGGGGAACACAACAAAAATTGAAAAACAGAAATACATTGGAGAAAGAGGGAACACAACAAAACACTAATAAACACAAAAGGATTGGCGGGAGAGGGGAACACAACAAATCACTGATAAACACAAACAGTTTGTTGGGAGAGGGGAACAGAACAAAACAATGACAAGCACAAACAGTTTGATTGAAGAGGGGAACATAAAAAACACTGATAAACTCAAACAGATTCGCGGGAGAGGGGAACAAAACAAAACACTGATGAACACAAACAGATTTCCAGGAGAGGGAACACAACAAAACACTGATAAACACAAACAAATTGGCGGGAGAGGGGAAAAAAAAAACCACTGATAAACACAAATACATTGGTGAGAGAGGGAACACAACAAAACAATTATAAACACAAACAGATTGGTGAGAGAGGGGAACACAACAAAAAATGACAAACACAAACAGTTTGGTTGGAGAGGGAACATAAAAACACTGATAAACACAAACAGATTGGTGTGAGAGGGGAACACAACAAAACACTATTAAGCATAAACAGATTGGTGAGAGAGGGAACACAATAAAACACTGGTAAATATAAAGAGTTTGGTGGGAGAGTGGTACACAACAAAACACTGATAATCACAAAGAAATTGGAAAAGAGGGGAAGACAAGAAAACACTGATAAACACAAATAGCTTGGTGAGAGAGGGGAACACAATAAAACACTGATAAACACAAACAGATTAGTGAGAGAGGGGGACACAACAAAACACTGATAAATAGAAACAGTTTGATGGGAGAGGGGAACAAACAATAAAACACTGGTAAAAATAAACAGATTAGTGGGAGAGGGGAACACAACCAAACACTGGTAAACATAAACAGATTGGTGGGAGAGGGGAACACAACAAAACAATGATAAACACAAACAGATTGGTGGGAGAAGTGAACACAACAAAACACGAGTAAATACAAACAGTTTGTTGGGAGAGGGAAACAAAACAAAACACTGGTAAATACAAAGAGTTTGGAGGGTGAGGGAAACAAAACAAAACACTTGTAAATACAAATAGTTTGGTAAGAGAGTGGAATACAACAAAACACTGATAAACACAAAGAGATTAGTGAGAGAGGGGAACACAACAAAACATTGATAAACACAAACAGATTGGTGAGAGAGGGGAACACAACAAAACACTATTAAGCATAAACAGTTTGGTGTGAGAGGGGAACACAACAAAACACTGGTAAACATAAACAGATTGGTGGGAGAGGGGAACACAACCAAACACTGACAAGGACAAACAGTTTGGTTGGAGAGGGGAACACAACAAAACAATGATAAACACAAACAGATTTCCAGGAGACGGGAACACAACAAAACACTGATTTATAGAAACAGTGTGGTGGGAGAGAGGAACACAACAAAAGACTGTTAAGCATAAACAGATTGGTGGGAGAGGGGAACACAACAAATTACTGGTAAACATAAACAGATTGGTGGGAGAGGGGAACACAAGAAAACACTGATAAATAAAAACAGTTTGTTGGGAGAAAGGAACACAACAAAACAATGACAAGCACAAACAGTTTGGTTGGGGAGGGGAACTTAAAAAAACACTGATAAACACAAACTGATTGGTGTGAGAGGGGAACACAACAAAACACTCTTAAGCATAAACAGATTGGTGAGAGAGGGAACACAAAAAACACTGGTAAATATAAAGAGTTTGGTGGGAGAGGGGTACACAACAAAACACTGATAATCACAAACAAATTGGAGGAGAGGGGAACACAAGAAAACACTGATAAACACAAATAGCTTGGTGAGAGAGTGGAACACAACAAAACACTGATAAACACAAACAGATTAGTGAGAGAGGGGGACAAAACAAAACACTGATAATCACAAACAAGTTGGCAGGAGAGGGGAACACAAGAAAACACTGGTAAATACAAACAGTTTGTTGGGAGAGGGGAACACAACCAAACACTCTCAAGGACAAACAGTTTGGTTGGAGAGGGGAACACAACAAAACAATGATAAACACAAACAGATTTCCAGGAGAGGGGAACATAACAAAACACTGATTTATAGAAACAGTGTGGTGGGAGAGGGGAACAGAACAAAAGACTGTTAAGCATAAACAGATTGGTGGGAGAGGGGAACACAACAAATTACAGGTAAACATAAACAGATTGGTGGGAGAGAGGAACACAAGAAAACACAGATAAATAAAAACAGATTGTTGGGAAAGGGGAACACAACAAAACAATGACAAGCACAAACAGTTTGGTGGGAGAGGGGAATACAACAAAACACTGATAAACACAAATAGATTGGCGGGAGAGAGGAACACAACAAAACACTGATAAACACAAACAGTTTCTTAAGAGAAAGGAACACAACAAAACAATGACAAGCACAAACAGTTTGGTTGGGGAGGGGAACATAAAAAACTGATAAACACAAAGAGATTGGTGTGAGAGGGGAACACAACAAAACACTATTAAGCCTAAACAGATTGGTGAGAGAGGGAACACAATAAAACACTGGTAAATATAAAGAGTTTGGTGGGAGAGTGGTACACAACAAAACACTGATAATCACAAAGAAATTGGAAAAGAGGGGAACACAAGAAAACACTGATAAACACAAATAGCTTGGTGAGAGAAAGGAACACAACAAAACACTGATAAACACAAACAGATTAGTGAGAGAGGGGGACACAACAAAACACTGATAAATAGAAACAGTTTGATGGGAGGGGAACAAACAATAAAACACTGGTAAAATAAACAGATTGGTGGGAGAGGGGAACACAACCAAACACTGGTAAACATAAACAGATTGGTGGGAGAGGAGAACACAACAAAACACGAGTAAATACAAACAGTTTGTTGGGAGAGGGGAACACAACAAACTATGACAAGCACAAACAGTTTGGTGAGAGAGGGGAATACAACAAAACACTGATAAACACAAATAGATTGGCGAGAGAGAGGAACACAACAAAACACTGATAAACACAAACAATTGCTTGGAGAAAGGAACACAACAAAACAATGACAAGCACAAACAGTTTGGTTGGGGAGGGGAACATAAAAAACACTGATAAACACAAACAGATTGGTGTGAGAGGGGAACACAACAAAACACTATTAAGCATAAACAGATTGGTGAGAGAGGGAACACAATAAAACACTGGTAAATATAAAGAGTTTGGTGGGAGAGTGGTACACAACAAAACACTGATAATCACAAAAAAAAGGGAAAAGAGGGGAACATAAGAAAACACTGATAAACACAAATAGCTTGGTGAGAGAGGGGAACACAATAAAACACTGATAAACACAAACAGATTAGTGAGAGAGGGGGACACAACAAAACACTGATAAATAGAAACAGTTTGATGGGAGAGGGGAACAAACAATAAAACACTGGTAAAAATAAACAGATTGGTGGGAGAGGGGAACACAACCAAACACTGGTAAACATAAACAGATTGGTGGGAAAGGGGAACACAACAAAGCAATGATAAACACAAACAGATTGGTGGGAGAAGTGAACACAACAAAACACTGAGTAAATACAAACAGTTTGTTGGGAGAGGGAAACAAAACAAAACACTGAGTAAATACAAAGAGTTTGGAGGGTGGGGAAACAAAACAAAACACTGTAAACACAAATAGTTTGGTAAGAGAGTGGAACACAACAAAACACTGATAAACACAAAGAGATTAGTGAGAGAGGGGAACACAACAAAACATTGATAAACACAAACAGATTGGTGAGAGGGGAACACAACAAAACACTATTAAGCATAAACAGTTTGGTGTGAGAGGGGGAACACAACAAAACACTGGTAAACATAAACAGATTGGTGGGAGGGGAACACAACAAACACTGATAAGGACAAACAGTTTGGTTGGAGAGGGGAACACAACAAAACAATGATAAACACAAACAGATTTCAGGAGACGGGAACACAACAAAACAATGATTTATAGAAACAGTGTTGTGGGAGAGGGGAACACAACAAAAGCCTGTTAAGCATAAACAGATTGGTGGGAGAGGGGAACACAACAAAAATTGAAAAACAGAAATACATTGGAGAAAGAGGGGAACACAACAAAACACTAATAAACACAAAAGGATTGGTGGGAGAGGGAACACAACAAAACACTGATAAACACAAACAGTTTGTTGGGAGAGGGGAACAGAACAAAACAATGACAAGCACAAACAGTTTGATTGAAGAGAAGAACATAAAAAACACTGATAAACTCAAACAAATTGGCGGGAGAGGGGAAAAAAAGAAACCACTGATAAACACAAATACATTGGTGAGAGGAGAACACAACAAAACAATTATAAACACAAACAGATTGGTGAGAGAGGGGAACACAACAAAAAAATGACAAACACAAACAGTTTGGTTGGAGAGGGGAACATAAAAAACACTGATAAACACAAACAGATTGGTGTGAGAGGGGAACACAACAAAACACTATTAAGCATAAACAGATTGGTGAGAGAGGGAACACAATAAAACACTGGTAAATATAAAGAGTTTGGTGGGAGAGTGGTACACAACAAAACACTGATAATCACAAAAGAGTGGAAAAGAGGGGAAGACAAGAAAACACTGATAAACACAAATAGCTTGGTGAGAGAGGGGAACACAATAAAACACTGATAAACACAAACAGATTAGTGAGAGAGGGGGACACAACAAAACACTGATAAATAGAAACAGTTTGATGGGAGAGGGGAACAAACAATAAAACACTGGTAAAAATAAACAATTGGTGGGAGAGGCGAACACAACCAAACACTGGTAAACATAAACAGATTGGTGGGAGAGGGGAACACAACAAAACAATGATAAACACAAACAGATTGGTGGGAGAAGTGAACACAACAAAACACGAGTAAATACAAACAGTTTGTTGGGAGAGAGAAACAAAACAAAACACTGGTAAATACAAAGAGTTTGGAGGGAGAGGGGAAACAAAACAAAACACTTGTAAATACAAATAGTTTGGTAAGAGAGTGGAATACAACAAAACACTGATAAACACAAAGAGATTAGTGAGAGAGGGGAACACAACAAAACATTGATAAACACAAACAGATTGGTGAGAGAGGGGAACACAACAAAACACTATTAAGCATAAACAGTTTGGTGTGAGAGGGGAACACAACAAAACACTGGTAAACATAAACAGATTGGTGGGAGAGAAGAACACAACCAAACACTGACAAGGACAAACAGTTTGGTTGGAGAGGGGAACACAACAAAACAATGATAAACACAAACAGATTTCAGGAGAGGGGAACACAACAAAACACTGATAATAGAAACAGTGTGGTGGGAGAGAGGAACACAACAAAAGACTGTTAAGCATAAACAGATTGGTGGGAGAGGGGAACACAAAAAACTACTGGTAAACATAAACAGATTGGTGAAAGAGGGGAACACAAGAAAACACTGATAAATAAAAACAGTTTGTTGGGAGAAAGGAACACAACAAAACAATGACAAGCACAAACAGTTTGGTTGGGAAGGGGAACTTAAAAAAACACTGATAAACACAAACTGATTGGTGTGAGAGGGAACACAACAAAACACTCTTAAGCATAAACAGATTGGTGAGAGAGGGAACACAAAAAACACTGGTAAATATAAAGAGTTTGGTGGGAGAGGGGTACACAACAAAACACTGATAATCACAAACAAATTGGAGGAGAGGGGAACACAAGAAAACACTGATAAACACAAATAGCTTGGTGAGAGAGTGGAACACAACAAAACACTGATAAACACAAACAGATTAGTGAGAGAGGGGGACAAAACAAAACACTGATAATCACAAACAAATTGGCAGGAGAGGGGAACACAAGAAAACACTAATAAACACAAATAGCTTGTTGCGAGAGGGGAACACAACAAAACACTGTTAAGCATAAACAGATTGGTGGGAGAGGGGAACACAACAAAACACTGGTAAACATAAACAGATTGGTGGGAGAGGGGAACACAAGAAAACACTGATAAACACAAACAGTTTGTTGGGAGAGGGGAACACAACCAAACACTCACAAGGACAAACAGTTTGGTTGGAGAGGGGAACACAACAAAACAATGATAAACACAAACAGATTTCCAGGAGAGGGGAACATAACAAAACACTGATTTATAGAAACAGTGTGGTGGGAGAGGGTAACAGAACAAAAGACTGTTAAGCATAAACAGATTGGTGGGAGAGGGGAACACAACAAATTACAGGTAAACATAAACAGATTGGTGGGAGAGAGGAACACAAGAAAACACAGATAAATAAAAAGAGATTGTTGGGAAAGGGGAACACAACAAAACAATGACAAGCAAAACAGTTTGGTGGGAGAGGGGAATACAACAAAACACTGATAAACACAAATAGATTGGCGGGAGAGAGGAACACAACAAAACACTGATAAACACAAACAGTTTCTTAAGAGAAAGGAACACAACAAAACAATGACAAGCACAAACAGTTTGGTTGGGGAGGGGAACATAAAAAACTGATAAACACAAAGAGATTGGTGTGAGAGGGGAACACAACAAAACACTATTAAGCATAAACAGATTGGTGAGAGAGGGAACACAATAAAACACTGGTAAATATAAAGAGTTTGGTGGGAGAGTGGTACACAACAAAACACTGATAATCACAAAGAAATTGGAAAAGAGGGGAACACAAGAAAACACTGATAAACACAAATAGCTTGGTGAGAGAAAGGAACACAACAAAACACTGATAAACACAAACAGATTAGTGAGAGAGGGGGACACAACAAAACACTGATAAATAGAAACAGTTTGATGGGAGAGGGGAACAAACAATAAAACACGGGTAAAAATAAACAGATTGGTGGGAGAGGGGAACACAACCAAACACTGGTAAACATAAACAGATTGGTGGGAAAGGGGAACACAACAAAGCAATGATAAACACAAACAGATTGGTGGGAGAAGTGAACACAACAAAACACGAGTAAATACAAACAGTTTGTTGGGAGAGGGAAACAAAACAAAACACTGGTAAATACAAAGAGTTTGGAGGGTGAGGGAAACAAAACAAAACACTTGTAAATACAAATAGTTTGGTAAGAGAGTGGAATACAACAAAACACTGATAAACACAAAGAGATTAGTGAGAGAGGGGAACACAACAAAACATTGATAAACACAAACAGATTGGTGAGAGAGGGGAACACAACAAAACACTATTAAGCATAAACAGTTTGGTGTGAGAGGGAACACAACAAAACACTGGTAAACATAAACAGATTGGTGGGAGGGGGAACACAACAAAACACTGACAAGGACAAACAGTTTGGTTGGAGGGGAACACAACAAAACAATGATAAACACAAACAGATTTCCAGGAGAGAGGGAACACAACAAAACACTGATTTATAGAAACAGTTTGTGGGAGAGGGGAACACAACAAAACCCTGTTAAGCATAAACAGATTGGTGGGAGAGGGGAACACAACAAAACACTGGTAAACATAAACAGATTGGTGGGAGAGGGGAACACAAGAAAACACTGATAAATAAAAACAGTTTGTTGGGAGAAAGGAACACAACAAAACAATGACAAGCACAAACAGTTTGGTTGGGGAGGGGAACATAAAAAAACACTGATAAACACAAACTGATTGGTGTGAGAGGGGAACACAACAAAACACTCTTAAGCATAAACAGATTGGTGAGAGAGGGAACACAAAAAAACACTGGTAAATATAAAGAGTTTGGTGGGAGAGAGGTACACAACAAAACACTGATAATCACAAACAAATTGGAGGAGAAGGGAACACAAAAAACACTGATAAACACAAATAGCTTGGTGAGAGAGGGAACACAACAAAACACTGATAAACACAAACAGATTAGTGAGAGAGGGGACACAACAAAACACTGATAAATAGAAACAGTTTGATGGGAGAGAGGAACAAACAATAAAACACTGGTAAAAATAAACAGATTGGTGGGAGAGGGGAACACAACCAAACACTGGTAAACATAAACAGATTGGTGGGAGAGGGGAACACAACAAAACAATGATAAACACAAACAGATTGGTGGGAGAATTGAACACAACAAAACACGAGTAAATACAAACAGTTTGTTGGGAGAGGGAAACAAAACTAAACACTGGTAAATACAAAGAGTTTGGTGGGTGAGGGAAACAAAACAAAACACTTGTAAATACAAATAGTTTGGTAAGAGAGTGGAATACAACAAGACACTGATAAACACAAAGAGATTAGTGAGAGAGGGGAACACAACAAAACATTGATAAACACAAACAGATTGGTGAGAGAGGGGAACACAATAAAACACTATTAAGCATAAACAGATTGGTGGGAGAGGGAACACAATAAAACACGGGTAAATATAAACAGTTTGGTGTGAGAGGGGAACACAACAAAACACTGATAAACACAAACACTTTGTTGGTTGAGGGGAACACAACAAAACAATGTGAAGCAAAAACAGTTTGGTTAGAGAGGGGGAACATAAAAAACACTGATAAACACACAACAGATTCGCGGGAGAGGGGAACACAACAAAACACTGAAAAATACAAACTGATTTCCAGGAGAGGGTAACACAACAAAACACTGATTTATAGAAACATTGTGGTGGGAGAGGGGAACATAACAAAACACAGGTAAATATAAAGAGTTTGGTGGAAGAGGGGTACACAACAAAACACTGATAAACAGAAACAGATTAGTGGGAGAGGGGGACACAACAAAACACTGATAAATATAAACAGATTGGTGGGAGAGGGGAATACAACAAAACACTGATAAACACAAATAATTTGTTGGGAGAGGGGAACACAACAAAATAATGACAAGCACAAACAGTTTGGTTGGAGAGGGGAACATAAAAAACAATGATAAACACAAACAGATTCGCGAGGGAGGGGAACAAAACAAAACACTGATAAACACAAATTGATTGGTGACAGAGCGGAACACAAGAAAACAATTATAAACACAAACAGATTGGTGGGAGAAGGGAACACAACAAAACACTAGTAGATACAAACAGTTTGGTGGTAGAGGGAAACAAAAAACACTTGTAATTACAAAGAGTTTGGTGGGATAAAGGTACAAAACAAAACACTGATAATCACAAACAAATTGGCGGGAGAGGGGAACACAAGAAAACACTGATAAACACAAACAGATTACTGAGAGAGGGGAACACAACAAAACACTGATGAATAGAAACAGTTTGATGGGAAAGGGGAACACACAACAAAACACTGGTAAATACAAACAGATTGATGGGAGAGGGGAACACAACAAAATACTGGTAAACATAAACAGATTGGTGAGAGAGGGAAACACAAGAAAACACTGATAAATACAAACAGTTTGTTGGGAGAGGGGAACACAACAAAACAATGACAAGCACAAACAGTTTGGTAGGAGAGGGGAATACAACAAAACACTGATAAACACAAAAAGATTGGCGGGAGAGGGGAAAACAACAAATCACTGAAAAACACAAACAGTTTGTTGGGAGAGGGGAACACAACAAAACACTGATAAGTAGAAACAGTTTGGTGGGAGAGGGGAACACAATAAAACACTGGTAAATATAAACAGTTTGGTGTGAGAGGGAACACAACAAAACACTGGTAAATACAAAGAGTTTGGTGGGAGAGGGTTACACAAAAAAACACTGATAATCACAAAAAATTGGCGGGAGAGGGGAACACATGAAAACACTGATAAACAGAAGTAGCTTGGTGAGAGAAGGGAACACAACAAAACACTGATAAACACAAACAGATTAGTGAGAGAGGGGAACACAACAAAACACTGATAAATAGAAACAGTTTGATGGGAGAGGGAAACACACAACAAAACAATGATAAACACAAAGAGATTGGTGGGAGGAGGGAACACAACAAAACACGAGTAAATACAAACAGTTTGGTGGGAGAGAGAAACACAACAAAACACTGGTAAATACAAAGAGTTTGGTGGGAGAGGGAAACAAAAGAAAAAACTTGTAAATACATATAGTTTGGTAAGAGAGTGGAATACAACAAACACTGATAAACACAAAAAGATTGGTGAGAGAGGGGAACACAACAAAACACTATTAAGCATAAACAGATTGGTGATAGAGGGAACACAACAAAACGATGACAAGCACAAACAGTTTGGTTGGAGAGCGGAACACAACAAAACACTGATAAACACAAACAGTTTGGTGGGATAAAGGTACAAAACAAAACACTGATAATCACAAACAAATTGGCGGGAGAGGGGAACACAAGAAAACACTGATAAACACAAACAGATTACTGAGAGAGGGGAACACAACAAAACACTGATGAATAGAAACAGTTTGATGGGAGAGGGGAACACAACCAAACACTGGTAAACATAAACAGATTGGTGGGAGAGGGGAACACAACAAAACAATGATAAACACAAACAGATTGGTGGGAGAAGTGAACACAACAAAACACGAGTAAATACAAACAGTTTGTTGGGAGAGGGAAACAAAACTAAACACTGGTAAATACAAAGAGTTTGGTGGGTGAGGGAAACAAAACAAAACACTTGTAAATACAAATAGTTTGGTAAGAGAGTGGAATACAACAAAACACTGATAAACACAAAGAGATTAGTGAGAGAGGGGAACACAACAAAACATTGATAAACACAAACAGATTGGTGAGAGAGGGGAACACAACAAAACACTATAAGCATAAACAGATTGGTGGGAGAGGGAACACAATAAAACACTGGTAAATATAAACAGTTTGGTGTGAGGGGAACACAACAAAACACTGATAAACACAAACACTTTGTTGGGAGAGGGAACACAACAAAACAATGTGAAACAAAAACAGTTTGGTTAGAGAGGGGAACATAAAAACACTGATAAACACAAACAGATTGGTGGGAGAGGGAACACAACAAAACACTGAAAAACACAAACAGATTTCCAGGAGAGGGAACACAACAAAACACTGATTTATAGAAACATTGTGGTGGGAGAGGGGAACATAACAAAACACAGGTAAATATAAAGAGTTTGGTGGAAGAGGGGTACACAACAAAACACTGATAAACACAAACAGATTAGTGGGAGAGGGGACACAACAAAACACTGATAAATATAAACAGATTGGTGGGAGAGGGAACACAACAAAACACTGATAAACACAAATAATTTGTTGGGAGAGGGAACACAACAAAACAATGACAAGCACAAACAGTTTGGTTGGAGAAGGGAACACAAAAAACAATGATAAACACAAACAGATTCATGAGGGAGGGGAACAAAACAAAACACTGATAAACACAAATTGATTGGTGACAGAGGGGAACACAAGAAAACAATTATAAACACAAACAGATTGGTGGGAGAAGGGAACACAACAAAACACTAGTAGATACAAACAGTTTGGTGGTAGAGGGAAACAAAAAAACACTTGTAATTACAAAGAGTTTGGTGGGATAAAGGTACAAAACAAAACACTGATAATCACAAACAAATTGGTGGGAGAGGGGAACACAAGAAAACACTGATAAACACAAACAGATTACTGAGAGAGGGGAACACAACAAAACACTGATGAATAGAAACAGTTTGATGGGAAAGGGGAACACACAACAAAACACTGGTAAATACAAACAGATTGATGGGAGAAGGGAACACAACAAAATACTGGTAAAAATAAACAAATTGGTGAGAGAGGGGAACACAAGAAAACACTGATAAATACAAACAGTTTGTTGGGAGAGGGGAACACAACAAAACAATGACAAGCACAAACAGTTTGGTAGGAGAGGGGAATACAACAAAACACTGATAAACACAAAAAGATTGGCGGGAGAGGGGAAAACAACAAATCACTGAAAAACACAAACAGTTTGTTGGGAGAGGGGAACACAACAAAACACTGATAAACACAAACAGAGTTTGGTGGGAGAAAGGAACACAACAAAACACTATTAAGCATAAACAGATTGGTGAGAGAGGGAACACAATAAAACACTGGTAAATATAAACAGTTTGGTGTGAGAGGGAACACAACAAAACACTGGTAAATACAAAGAGTTTGGTGGGAGAGGGTTACACAAAAAAACACTGATAATCACAAAAAATTGGCGGGAGAGGGGAACACATGAAAACACTGATAAACACAAGTAGCTTGGTGAGAGAAGGGAACACAACAAAACACTGATAAACACAAACAGATTAGTGAGAGAGGGGAACACAACAAAACACTGATAAATAGAAACAGTTTGATGGGAGAGGGAAACACACAACAAAACAATGATAAACACAAAGAGATTGGTGGGAGGAGGGAACACAACAAAACACGAGTAAATACAAACAGTTTGGTGGGAGAGAGAAACACAACAAAACACTGGTAAATACAAAGAGTTTGGTGGGAGAGGGAAACAAAACAAAAAACTTGTAAATACATATAGTTTGGTAAGAGAGTGGAATACAACAAACACTGATAAACACAAAAAGATTGGTGAGAGAGGGGAACACAACAAAACACTGATAAGTAGAAACAATTTGGTGGGAGAGGGGAACACAACAAAACACTATTAAGCATAAACAGATTCGTGAGAGAGGGAACACAATAAAACACTGGTAAATATAAACAGTTTGGTGTGAGAGGGGAACAAAACAAAACACTGGTAAATAAAAAGAGTTTGTTGGGAGAGGGGAACACAACAAAACAATGACAAGCACAAAGAGTTTGGTGGGAGAGGGGAATACAACAAAACACTGATAAACACAAATAGATTGGCGGGAGAGGAACACAACAAAACACTGATAAACACAAACAGTTTCTTAAGAGAAAGGAACACAACAAAACAATTACAAGCACAAACAGTTTGGTAAGGGAGGGGAACATAAAAAACACTGATAAACACAAACAGATTGGTCTGAGAGGGGAACACAACAAAACACTATTAAGCATAAACAGATTGGTGAGAGAGGGAACACAAGAAAACACTGATAAACACAAATAGCTTGGTGAGAGAGGGGAACACAACAAAACATTGATAAACACAAACAGATTAGTCAGAGAGGGGGACACAACAAAACACTGATAAACAGAAACAGTTTGATGGGAGAGGGGAACAAACAATAAAACACTGGTAAAAATAAACAGATTGGTGGGAGAGGGGAACACAACCAAACACTGGTAAACATAAACAGATTGGTGGGAGAGGGGAACACAACAAAACAATGATAAACTCAAACAGATTGGTGGGAGAAGTGAACACAACAAAACACGAGTAAATACAAACAGTTTGTTGGGAGAGGGAAACAAAACAAAACACTTGTAAATACAAATAGTTTGGTAAGAGAGTGGAATACAACAAAACACTGATAAACACAAAGAGATTAGTGAGAGAGGGGAACACAACAAAACATTGATAAACACAAACAGATTGGTGTGAGAGGGGAACACAACAAAACACTGGTAAACATAAACAGATTGGTGGGAGAGGGGAACACAACCAAACACTGACAAAGACAAACAGTTTGGTTGGAGAGGGGAACACAACAAAACAATGATAAACACAAACAGATTTCCAGGAGACGGGAACACAACAAAACACTGATTTATAGAAACAGTGTGGTGGGAGAGGGGAACACAACAAAACACTGTTAAGCATAAAGAGATTGGTGGGAGAGGGGAACACAACAAAACACTGGTAAACATAAACAGATTGGTGGGAGAGGGGAACACAAGAAAACACTGATAAATAAAAACAGTTTGTTGTGAGAGGGGAACACAACAAAACAATGACAAGCACAAACAGTTTGGTGGGAGAGGGAATACAACAAAACACTGATAAACACAAAAGATTGGTGGGAGAGGGGAAAACAACAAAACACTGAAAAACACAAACAGTTTGTTGGGAGAGGGGAACACAACAAAACACTGATAAGTAGAAACAGTTTGGTGGGAGAGGGGAACACAACAAAACACTATTAAGCATAAACAGATTGGTGAGAGAGGGAACACAATAAAACACTGGTAAATATAAACAGTTTGGTGTGAGAGGGAACACAACAAAACACTGGTAAATACAAAGAGTTTGGTGGGAGAGGGTTACACAAAAAAACACTGATAATCACAAAAAATTGGTGGGAGAGGGGAACACAACAAAACACTGATAAACACAAACAGCTTGGTGAGAGAAGGGAACACAACAAAACACTGATAAACACAAACAGATTAGTGAGAGAGGGGAACATAACAAAACACTGATAAATAGAAACAGTTTGATGGGAGAGGGAAACACACAACAAAACAATGATAAACACAAAGAGATTGGTGGGAGGAGGGAACACAACAAAACACGAGTAAATACAAAGAGTTTGGTGGGAGAGGGAAACAAAACAAAAAACTTGTAAATACAAATAGTTTGGTAAGAGAGGGAACACAACAAACACTGATAAACACAAAAGATTGGTGAGAGAGGGAACACAACAAAACACTATTAAGCATAAACAGATTGGTGAGAGAGGGAACACAACAAAACACTGGTAAATATAAACAGTTTGGTGTGAGAGGGGAACACAACAAAACACTGATAAACACAAACAGTTTGATGGGAGAGGGGAACACAACAAAACAATGTGAAAGCACAAACAGTTTGGTTAGAAGGGGAACATAAAAAACACTGATAAACACAAACAAATTCGCGGGAGAGTGGAACACAACAAAACACTAATAAACACAAACAGATTTCCAGGAGAAAGGAACACAACAAAACACTGATAAACACAAACAGATTAGTGAGAGAGGGGAACACAACAAAACACTGATAAATAGAAACAGTTTGATGGGAGAGGGGAACAAACAACAAAACACTGATAAACACAAAAAGATTGGCGGGAGAGGGGGACACAACAAATCACTGATAAACACAAACAGTTTGTTGGGAGAGGAAAACACAACAAAACATGACAAGCACAAACAGTTTGGTTGGAGAGGGAACACAACAAAACACTGGTAAATACAAAGAGTTTGGTGGGAGAAAGGTACAAAACAAAACACTGATAATCACAAACAAATTGGCGGGAGAGGGGAACACAAGAAAACACTGATAAACACAAACAGATTACTGAGAGAGGGGAACACAACAAAACACTGATGAATAAAAACAGTTTGATGGGAAAGGGGAACACACAACAAAACAATGGTAAATACAAACAGATTGATGGGAGAGGGGAACACAACAAAATACTGGTAAACATAAACAGATTGGTGAGAGAGGGGAACACAAGAAAACACTGATAAATACAAACAGCTTGTTGGGAGAGGGGAACACAACAAAACAATGACAAGCACAAACAGTTTGGTAGGAGAGGGGAATACAACAAAACACTGATAAACACAAAAAGATTGGCGGGAGAGGGGAACACAACAAAACACTGATAAGTAGAAACAGTTTGATGGGAGAGGGAAACACACAACAAAACAATGATAAACACAAACAGATTGGTGGGAGGAGGAACACAACAAAACACTGATAAATACAAACAGTTTGGTGGGAGAGAGAAACACAACAAAACACTGGTAAATACAAAGAGTTTGGTGGGAGAGGGAAACAAAACAAAAAACTTGTAAATACATATAGTTTGGTAAGAGAGTGGAATACAACAAACACTGATAAACACAAAAAGATTGGTGAGAGAGGGGAACACAACAAAACACTGATAAGTAGAAACAATTTGGTGGGAGAGGGGAACACAACAAAACACTATTAAGCATAAACAGATTGGTGAGAGAGGGAACACAATAAAACACTGGTAAATATAAACAGTTTGGTGTGAGAGGGGAACAAAACAAAACACTGGTAAATAAAAAGAGTTTGTTGGGAGAGGGGAACACAACAAAACAATGACAAGCACAAAGAGTTTGGTGGGAGAGGGGAATACAACAAAACACTGATAAACACAAATAGATTGGCGGGAGAGAGGAACACAACAAAACACTGATAAACACAAACAGTTTCTTAAGAGAAAGGAACACAACAAAACAATTACAAGCACAAACAGTTTGGTGGGGAGGGGAACATAAAAAACACTGATAAACACAAACAGATTGGTCTGAGAGGGGAACACAACAAAACACTATTAAGCATAAACAGATTGGTGAGAGAGGGAACACAAGAAAACACTGATAAACACAAATAGCTTGGTGAGAGAGGGGAACACAACAAAACATTGATAAACACAAACAGATTAGTCAGAGAGGGGACACAACAAAACACTGATAAACAGAAACAGTTTGATGGGAGAGGGAACAAACAAAAAACACTGGTAAAATAAACAGATTGGTGGGAGAGGGGAACACAACAAAACACTGGTAAACATAAACAGATTGGTGGGAGAGGGGAACACAACAAAACAATGATAAACTCAAACAGATTGGTGGGAGAAGTGAACACAACAAAACACGAGTAAATACAAACAGTTTGTTGGGAGAGGGAAACAAAACAAAACACTTGTAAATACAAATAGTTTGGTAAGAGAGTGGAATACAACAAAACACTGATAAACACAAAGAGATTAGTGAGAGAGGGGAACACAACAAAACATTGATAAACACAAACAGATTGGTGAGAGAGGGGAACACAACAAAACACTATTAAGCATAAACAGTTTGGTGTGAGAGGGGAACACAACAAAACACTGGTAAACATAAACAGATTGGTGGGAGAGGGGAACACAACAAAACACTGACAAAGACAAACAGTTTGGTTGGAGAGGGGAACACAACAAAACAATGATAAACACAAACAGATTTCAGGAGAGGGGAACACAACAAAACACTGATTTATAGAAACAGTGTGGTGGGAGAGGGAACACAACAAAAGACTGTTAAGCATAAAGAGATTGGTGGGAGAGGGGAACACAACAAATTACTGGTAAACATAAACAGATTGGTGGGAGAGGGGAACACAAGAAAACACTGATAAATAAAAACAGTTTGTTGTGAGAGGGGAACACAACAAAACAATGACAAGCACAAACAGTTTGGTAGGAGAGGGGAATACAACAAAACACTGATAAACACAAAAGATTGGCGGAGAGGGAAACAACAAAACACTGAAAAACACAAACAGTTTGTTGGGAGAGGGAACACAACAAAACACTGATAAGTACAAACAGTTTGGTGGGAGAGGGAACACAACGAAACACTATTAAGCATAAACAGATTGGTGAGAGAGGGAACACAATAAAACACTGGTAAATATAAACAGTTTGGTGTGAGAGGGAACACAACAAAACACTGGTAAATACAAAGAGTTTGGTGGGAGAGGGTTACACAAAAAAACACTGATAATCACAAAAAATTGGCGGGAGAGGGGAACACATGAAAACACTGATAAACACAAGTAGCTTGGTGAGAGAAGGGAACACAACAAAACACTGATAAACACAAACAGATTAGTGAGAGAGGGGAACATAACAAAACACTGATAAATAGAAACAGTTTGATGGGAGAGGGAAACACACAACAAAACAATGATAAACACAAAGAGATTGGTGGGAGGAGGGAACACAACAAAACACGAGTAAATACAAAGAGTTTGGTGGGAGAGGGAAACAAAACAAAAAACTTGTAAATACATATAGTTTGGTAAGAGAGTGGAATACAACAAACACTGATAAACACAAAAAGATTGGTGAGAGAGGGGAACACAACAAAACACTATTAAGCATAAACAGATTGGTGATAGAGGGAACACAATAAAACACTGGTAAATATAAACAGTTTGGTGTGAGAGGGGAACACAACAAAACACTGATAAACACAAACAGTTTGATGGGAGAGGGGAACACAACAAAACAATGTGAAGCACAAACAGTTTGGTTAGAAAGGGGAACATAAAAAACACTGATAAACACAAACAAATTCGCGGGAGAGTGGAACACAACAAAACACTAATAAACACAAACAGATTTCCAGGAGAAAGGAACACAACAAAACACTGATAAACACAAACAGATTAGTGAGAGAGGGGAACACAACAAAACACTGATAAATAGAAACAGTTTGATGGGAGAGGGGAACAAACAACAAAACACTGATCAACACAAAAAGATTGGCGGGAGAGGGGGACACAACAAATCACTGATAAACACAAACAGTTTGTTGGGAGAGGAAAACACAACAAAACGATGACAAGCACAAACAGTTTGGTTGGAGAGCGGAACACAACAAAACACTGGTAAATACAAAGAGTTTGGTGGGATAAAGGTACAAAACAAAACACTGATAATCACAAACAAATTGGCGGGAGAGGGGAACACAAGAAAACACTGATAAACACAAACAGATTACTGAGAGAGGGGAACACAACAAAACACTGATGAATAAAAACAGTTTGATGGGAAAGGGGAACACACAACAAAACAATGGTAAATACAAACAGATTGATGGGAGAGGGGAACACAACAAAATACTGGTAAACATAAACAGATTGGTGAGAGAGGGGAACACAAGAAAACACTGATAAATACAAACAGTTTGTTGGGAGAGGGGAACACAACAAAACAATGACAAGCACAAACAGTTTGGTAGGAGAGGGGAATACAACAAAACACTGATAAACACAAAAAGATTGGCGGGAGAGGGGAACACAACAAAACACTGATAAGTAGAAACAGTTTGGTGGGAGAGGGGAACACAACAAAACACTATTAAGCATAAACAGATTGGTGAGAGAGGGAACACAATAAAACACTGGTAAATATAAACAGTTTGGTGTGAGAGGGGAACAAAACAAAACACTGGTAAATAAAAAGAGTTTGTTGGGAGAGGGGAACACAACAAAACAATTACAAGCACAAAGAGTTTGGTGGGAGAGGGGAATACAACAAAACACTGATAAACACAAATAGATTGGCGGGAGAGAGGAACACAACAAAACACTGATAAACACAAACAGTTTCTTAAGAGAAAGGAACACAACAAAACAATTACAAGCACAAACAGTTTGGTGGGGGAGGGGAACATAAAAAACACTGATAAACACAAACAGATTGGTGTGAGAGGGGAACACAACAAAACACTATTAAGCATAAACAGATTGGTGAAAGAGGGAACACAAGAAAACACTGATAAACACAAATAGCTTGGTGAGAGAGGGGAACACAACAAAACATTGATAAACACAAACAGATTAGTGAGAGAGGGGGACACAACAAAACACTGATAAACAGAAACAGTTTGATGGGAGAGGGGAACAAACAATAAAACACTGGTAAAAATAAACAGATTGGTGGTAGAGGGGAACACAACCAAACACTGGTAAATATAAACAGATTGGTGGGAGAGGGGAACACAACAAAACAATGATAAACTCAAACAGATTGGTGGGAAAAGTGAACACAACAAAACACGAGTAAATACAAACAGTTTGTTGGGAAAGGGAAACAAAACAAAACACTGGTAAATACAAAGAGTTTGGAGGGTGAGGGAAACAAAACAAAACACTTGTAAATACAAATAGTTTGGTAAGAGAGTGGAATACAACAAAACACTGATAAACACAAAGAGATTAGTGAGAGAGGGGAACACAACAAAACATTGATAAACACAAACATATTGGTGAGAGAGGGGAACACAACAAAACACTATTAAGCATAAACAGTTTGGTGTGAGAGGGAACACAACAAAACACTGGTAAACATAAACAGATTGGTGGGAGAGGGGAACACAACAAACACTGACAAAGACAAACAGTTTGGTTGGAGAGGGGAACACAACAAAACAATGATAAACACAAACAGATTTCCAGGAGACGGGAACACAACAAAACACTGATTTATAGAAACAGTGTGGTGGGAGAGGGAACACAACAAAAGACTGTTAAGCATAAAGAGATTGGTGGGAGAGGGGAACACAACAAATTACTGGTAAACATAAACAGATTGGTGGGAGAGGGGAACACAAGAAAACACTGATAAATAAAAACAGTTTGTTGTGAGAGGGGAACACAACAAAACAATGACAAGCACAAACAGTTTTGTCGGAGAGGGGAATACAACAAAACACTGATAAACACAAATAGATTGGCGGGAGAGGGGAACACAACAAAACACTGATAAATACAAACAGTTTGTTGGGAGAAAGGAACACAACAAAACAATGACAAGCACAAACAGTTTGGTTGGGGAGGGGAACTTAAAAAAACACTGATAAACACAAACTGATTGGTGTGAGACGGGAACACAGCAAAACACTCTTAAGTATAAACAGATTGGTGAGAGAGGGAACACAAAAAACACTGGTAAATATAAAGAGTTTGGTGGGAGAGGGGAACACAACAAAACACTGATAATCACAAACAAATTGGAGGAGAGGGGAACACAAGAAAACACTGATAAACACAAATAGCTTGGTGAGAGAGGGGAACACAACAAAACACTGATAAACACAAACAGATTAGTGAGAGAGGGGAACAAAACAAAACACTGATAATCACAAACAAATTGGCAGGAGAGGGGAACACAAGAAAACACTAATCAACACAAATAGCTTGTTGCGAGAGGGGAACACAACAAAACACTGTTAAGCATAAACAGTTTGGTGGGAGAGGGGAACACAACAAAACACTGGTAAACATAAACAGATTGGTGGGAGAGAGGAACACAACAAATTACAGGTAAACATAAACAGATTGGTGGGAGAGAGGAATACAAGAAAACACTGATAAATAAAAACAGTTTGTTGGGAGAGGGGAACACAACAAAACAATGACAAGCACAAACAGTTTGGTGGGAGAGGGAAATACAACAAAACACTGATAAACACAAATAGATTGGCGGGAGAGAGGAACACAACAAAACACTGATAAACACAAACAGTTTCTTGGGAGAAAGGAACACAACAAAACAATGACAAGCACAAACAGTTTGGTTGGGGAGGGGAACATAAAAAACACTGATAAACACAAACAGATTGGTGTGAGAGGGGAACACAACAAAACACTATTAAGCATAAACAGATTGGTGAAAGAGGGAACACAATAAAACACTGGTAAATATAAAGAGTTTGGTGGGAGAGTGGTACACAACAAAACACTGATAATCACAAAGAAATTGGAAAGAAGGGGAACACAAGGAAACACTGATAAACACAAACAGATTAGTGAGAGAGGGGGACACAACAAAACACTGATAAATAGAAGCAGTTTGATGGGAGAGGGGAACAAACAATAAAACACTGGTAAAAATAAACAGATTGGTGGGAGAGGGGAACACAACCAAACACTGGTAAACATAAACAGATTAGTGGGAGAGGGGAACACAACAAAACAATGATAAACACAAACAGATTGGTGGGAGAATTGAACACAACAAAACACGAGTAAATACAAACAGTTTGTTGGGAGAGGGAAACAAAACTAAACACTAGTAAATACAAAGAGTTTGGTGGGTGAGGGAAACAAAACAAAACACTTGTAAATACAAATAGTTTGGTAAGAGAGTGGAATACAACAAAACACTGATAAACACAAAGAGATTAGTGAGAGAGAGGAACACAACAAAACATTGATAAACACAAACAGATTGGTGAGAGAGGGGAACACAATAAAACACTATTAAGCATAAATAGATTGGTGGGAGAGGGAACACAATAAAACACGGGTAAATATAAACAGTTTGGTGTGAGAGGGGAACACAACAAAACACTGATAAACACAAACACTTTGTTGGGAGAGGGGAACACAACAAAACAATGTGAAGCAAAAACAGTTTGGTTAGAGAGAGGAACATAAAAAACACTGATAAACACAAACAGATTCGCGAAAGAGGGGAACACAACAAAACACTGAAAAACACAAACTGATTTCCAGGAGAGGGTAACACAACAAAACACTGATTTATAGAAACATTGTGGTGGGAGAGGGGAACATAACAAAACACAGGTAAATATAAAGAGTTTGGTGGAAGAGGGGTACACAACAAAACACTGATAAACACAAACAGATTAGTGGGAGAGGGGGACACAACAAAACACTGATAAATACAAACAGTTTGGTGGGAGAGGGGAACATACAACAGAAACTGGTAAGTACAAACAGATTGGTGGGAGAGGGGAATACAACAAAACACTGATAAACACAAATAATTTGTTGGGAGAGGGGAACACAACAAAATAATGACAAGCACAAACAGTTTGGTTAGAGAGAAGAACATAAAAAACAATGATAAACACAAACAGATTCGTGAGGGAGGGGAACAAAACAAAACACTGATAAACACAAATTGATTGGTGACAGAGCGGAACACAAGAAAACAATTATAAACACAAACAGATTGGTGGGAGAAGGGAACACAACAAAACACTAGTAGATACAAACAGTGTGGTGGGAGAGGGAAACAAAAAAACACTTGTAAATACAAAGAGTTTGGTGGGATAAAGGTACAAAACAAAACACTGATAATCACAAACAAATTGGCGGGAGAGGGGAACCCAAGAAAACACTGATAAACACAAACAGATTACTGAGAGACGGGAACACAACAAAACACTGATGAATAGAAACAGTTTGATGGGAAAGGGGAACACACAACAAAACACTGGTAAATACAAACAGATTGATGGGAGAGGGGAACACAACAAAATACTGGTAAACATAAACAGTTTTTTGGGAGAGGGAAACACAACAAAACAATGACAAGCACAAACAGTTTGGTTGGAGAGCGGAACACAACAAAACACTGATAAGTAAAAACAGTTTGGTGGGAGAGGGGAACACAACAAAACAGTATTAAGCATAAACAGATTGGTGAGAGAGGGAACACAATAAAACACTGATAAACACAAATAGCTTGGTGAGAGAGGGGACCACAACAAAACACTGATAAACACAAACAGATTAGTGAGAGAGGGGAACACAACAAAACACTGACAAATAGAAACAGTTTGATGGGAGAGGGAAACACACAACAAAACAATGATAAACAGAAACAGATTGGTGGGAGGAGGGAACACAACAAAACACGAGTAAATACAAACAGTTTGGTGGGAGAGAGAAACACAAGAAAATACTGGTAAATACAAAGAGTTTGGTGGGATAAAGGTACAAAACAAAACACTGATAATCACAAACAAATTGGCGGGAGAGGGGAATACAAGAAAACACTGATAAACACAAACAGATTACTGAGAGAGAGGAACACAACAAAACACTGATGAATAGAAACAGTTTGATGGGAAAGGGGAACACACAACAAAACACTGGTAAATACAAACAGATTGATGGGAGATGGGAACACAACAAAATACTGGTAAACGTAAACAGATTGGTGAGAGAGGGGAACACAAGAAAACACTGATAAATACAAACAGTTTGTTGGGAGAGGGGAACACAACAAAACAATGACAAGCACAAACAGTTTGGTAGGAGAGGGGATTACAACAAAACACTGATAAACACAAAAAGATTGGCGGGAGAGGGGAACACAACAAATCACTGATAAACACAAACAGTTTGTTGGGAGAGGGAAACACAACAAAACAATGACAAGCACAAACAGTTTGGTTGGAGAGCGGAACACAACAAAACACTGATAAGTAAAAACAGTTTGGTGGGAGAGGGGAACACAACAAAACACTATTAAGCATAAACAGATTGGTGAGAGAGGGAACACAATAAAACACTGGTAAATATAAACAGTTTGGTGTGAGACGGGAACACAACAAAACACTGGTAAATACAAAGAGTTTGGTGGGAGAGGGTTACACAAAAAACACTGATAATCACAAAAAATTGGCGGGAGAGGGGAACACATGAAAACACTGATAAACACAAATAGCTTGGTGAGAGAGGGGAACACAACAAAACACTGATAAACACAAACAGATTAGTGAGAGAGGGGAACACAACAAAACACTGACAAATAGAAACAGTTTGATGGCAGAGGGAAACACACAACAAAACAATGATAAACAGAAACAGATTGGAGGGAGGAGGGAACACAACAAAACACGAGTAAATACAAACAGTTTGGAGGGAGAGAAAAACACAACAAAACACTGGTAAATACAAAGAGTTTGGTGGGAGAGGGAAACAAAACAAAAAACTTGTAAATACATATAGTTTGGTAAGAGAGTGGAATACAACAAACACTGATAAACACAAAAAGATTGGTGAGAGAGGGGAACACAACAAAACACTAATAAACACAAACAGATTTCCAGGTGAAAGGAACACAACAAAACACTGATAAACACAAACAGATTAGTGAGAGAGGGGAACACAACAAAACACTGATAAATAGAAACAGTTTGATGGGAGAGGGGAACAAACAACAAAACACTGATCAACACAAACAGATTAGTGAGAGAGGGGGACACAACAAAACACTGATAAATAGAAACAGTTTGATGGGAGAGGGGAACAAACAATAAAACACTGGTAAAAATAAACAGATTGGTGGGAGAGGGGAACACAACCAAACACTGGTAAACATAAACAGATTGGTGGGAGAGGGGAACACAACAAAACAATGATAAACACAAACAGATTGGTGGGAGAAGTGAACACAACAAAACACGAGTAAATACAAACAGTTTGTTGGGAGAGGGAAACAAAACAAAACACTGGTAAATACAAAGAGTTTGGAGGGTGAGGGAAACAAAACAAAACACTTGTAAATACAAATAGTTTGGTAAGAGAGTGGAATACAACAAAACACTGATAAACACAAAGAGATTAGTGAGAGAGGGGAACACAACAAAACATTGATAAACACAAACAGATTGGTGAGAGAGGGGAACACAACAAAACACTATTAAGCATAAACAGTTTGGTGTGAGAGGGGAACACAACAAAACACTGATAAACACAAACAGTTTGTTGGGAAAGGAAAACACAACAAAACGATGACAAGCACAAACAGTTTGGTTGGAGAGCGGAACACAACAAAACACTGTTAAATACAAAGAGTTTGGTGGGATAAAGGTACAAAACAAAACACTGATAATCACAAACAAATTGGCGGGAGAGGGGAACACAAGAAAACACTGATAAACACAAACAGATTACTGAGAGAGGGGAACACAACAAAACACTGATGAATAGAAACAGTTTGATGGGAAAGGGGAACACACAACAAAACAATGGTAAATACAAACAGATTGATGGGAGAGGGGAACACAACAAAATACTGGTAAACATAAACAGATTGGTGAGAGAGGGGAACACAAGAAAACACTGATAAATACAAACAGTTTGTTGGGAGAATGGAACACAAAAAAACACTGATAATCACAAAAAATTGGCGGGAGAGGGGAACACATGAAAACACTGATAAACACAAGTAGCTTGGTGAGAGAGGGGAACACAACAAAACACTGATAAACACAAACAGATTAGTGAGAGAGGGGAACACAACAAAACACTGATAAATAGAAACAGTTTGATGGGAGAGGGAAACACAACAAAACACTATTAAGCATAAACAGATTGGTGAGAGAGAGAACACAATAAAACACTGGTAAATATAAACAGTTTGGTGTGAGAGGGGAACACAACAAAACACTGGTAAATAGAAACAGTTTGATGGGAGAGGGAAACACACACACAAAAAAAAACACAAACAGATTGGTGGGAGGAGGGAACACAACAAAACACGAGTAAATACAAACAGTTTGGAGGGAGAGAGAAACACAACAAAACACTGGTAAATACAAAGAGTTTGGTGGGAGAGGGAAAAAAACAAAAAACTTGTAAATACATAGAGTTTGGTAAGAGAGTGGAATACAACAAACACTGATAACACAAAAAGATTGGTGAGAGAAGGGAACACAACAAAACACTATTAAGCATAAACAGATTGGTGATAGAGGGAACACAATAAAACACTGATAAACACAAACAGTTTGATGGGAGAGTGGAACACAACAAAACAATGTGAAGCACAAACAGTTTGGTTAGAAAGGGGAACATAAAAAAACACTGATAAACACAAACAAATTCGCGGGAGAGGGGAACACAACAAAACACTAATAAACACAAACAGATTTCCAGGAGAAAGGAACACAACAAAACACTGATTTATAGAAACAGTGTGGTGGGAGAGGGGAACACAAAAAAACACTGGTAAATACAAAGAGTTAGGTGTGAAAGGGGAACACAACCAAACACTGGTAAACATAAACATATTGGTGGGAGAAGGGAACACAACAAAACAATGATAAACACAAACAGATTGGTTGGAGAAGGGAACACAACAAAACACGAGTAAATACAAACAGTTTGTTAGGAGAGGTGAACACAACAAAACAATGACAAGCACAAACAGTTTGGTAGGAGAGGGGAATACAACAAAACACTGATAAACACAAAAAGATTGGCGGGAGAGGGGTCACAACAAATCACTGAAAAACACAAACAGTTTGTTGGGAGAGGGGAACACAACAAAACAATGACAAGCACAAACAGTTTGGTTGGAGAGCGGAACACAACAAAACACTGTTAAATACAAAGAGTTTGGTGGGATAAAGGTACAAAACAAAACACTGATAATCACAAAGAAATTGGCGGGAGAGGGGAATACAAGAAAACACTGATAAACACAAACAGATTACTGAGAGAGGGGAACACAACAAAACACTAATGAATAGAAACAGTTTGATGGGAAAGGGGAACACACAACAAAACACTGCTAAATACAAACAGATTGATGGGAGAGGGGAACACAACAAAATACTGGTAAACATAAACAGATTGGTGAGAGAGGGAACACAAGAAAACACTGATAAATACAAACAGTTTGTTGGGAGAGGGAACACAACAAAACAATGACAAGCACAAACAGTTTGGTAGGAGAGGGAATACAACAAAACACTGATAAACACAAAAGATTGGCGGGAGAGGGGAACACAACAAATCACTGATAAACAGAAACAGTTTGTTGGGAGAGGAAACACAACAAAACAATGACAAGCACAAACAGTTTGGTTGGAGAGCGGAACACAACAAAACACTGATAAGTAGAAACAGTTTGGTGGGAGAGGGAACACAACAAAACACTATTAAGCATAAACAGATTGGTGAGAGAGGGAACACAATAAAACACTGGTAAATATAAACAGTTTGGTGTGAGAGGGGAACACAACAAAACACTGATAAATACAAAGAGTTTGGTGGGAGAGGGTTACACAAAAAAACACTGATAAACACAAATAGCTTGGTGAGAGAGGGAACACAATAAAACACTGATAAACACAAACAGATTAGTGAGAGAGGGGAACACAACAAAACACTGATAAATAGAAACAGTTTGATGGGAGAGGAAACACACAACAAAACAATGATAAACAGAAACAGATTGGTGGGAGGAGGGAACACAACAAAACAAGAGTAAATACAAACAGTTTGGTGGGAGAGAGAAACACAACAAAACACTGGTAAATACAAAGAGTTTGGTGGGAGAGGAAACAAAACAAAAAACTTGTAAATACATATAGTTTGGTAAGAAAGTGGAATACAACAAACACTGATAAACACAAAAAGATTGGTGAGAGAGGGGAACACAACAAAACACTATTAAGCATAAACAGATTGGTGAAAGAGGGAACACAATAAAACACTGGTAAATATAAACAGTTTGGTGTGAGAGGGGAACACAACAAAACACTGATAAACACAAACAGTTTGATGGGAGAGTGGAACACAACAAAACAAAGTGAAGCACAAACAGTTTGGTTAGAAAGGGGAACATAAAAAAACACTGATAAACACAAACAAATTCGCGGGAGAGGGGAACACAACAAAACACTAATAAACACAAACAGATTTCCAGGAGAAAGGAACACAACACAACACTGATTTATAGAAACAGTGTGGTGGGAGAGGGGAACACAAGAAAACACTGGTAAATACAAAGAGTTTGGTGGGAAAGGGGAACACAACCAAACACTGGTAAACATAAACATATTGGTGGGAGAGGGGAACACAACAAAACAATGATAAACACAAACAGATTGGTTGGAGAAGGGAACACAACAAAACACGAGTAAATACAAACAGTTTGTTAGGAGAGGTGAACACAACAAAACAATGACAAGCACAAACAGTGTTGTAGGAGAGGAGAATACAACAAAACACTGATAAACACAAAAAGATTGGCGGGAGAGGGGGACACAACAAATCACTGAAAAACACAAACAGTGTGTTGGGAGAGGGGAACACAACAAAACAATGACAAGCAAAAACAGTTTGGTTGGAGAGCGGAACACAACAAAACAATGACAAGCAAAAACAGTTTGGTTGGAGAGCGGAACACAACAAAACACTGTTAAATACAAAAAGTTTGGTGGGATAAAGGTACAAAACAAAACACTGATATTCACAAACAAATTGGCGGGAGAGGGGAATACAAGAAAACACTGATAAACACAAACAGATTACTGAGAGAGGGGAACACAACAAAACACTGATGAATGGAAACAGTTTGATGGGAAAGGGGAACACACAACAAAACACTGGTAAATACAAACAGATTGATGGGAGAGGGGAACACAACAAAATACTGGTAAACATAAACAGATTGGTGAGAGAGGGGTACACAACAAAACACTGATAATCACAAACAAATTGGAGGAGAGGGGAACACAAGAAAACACTGACAAACACAAATAGCTTGGTGAGAGAGGGGAACACAACAAAACACTGATAAACACAAACAGATTAGTGAGATAGGGGGACACAACAAAACACGAGTAAATACAAACAGTGTGGTGGGAGAGGGGAACACAAGAAAACACTGGTAAATACAAAGAGTTAGGTGGGAAAGGGGAACACAACCAAACACTGGTAAACATAAACATATTGGTGGGAGAAGGGAACACAACAAAACAATGATAAACACAAACAGATTGGTTGGAGAGAGGGAACACAACAAAACACGAGTAAATACAAACAGTTTGTTGGGAGAGGGAACACAACAAAACAATGACAAGCACAAACAGTTTGGTAGGAGAGGGGAATACAACAAAACACTGATAAACACAAAAAGATTGGCGGGAGAGGGGTCACAACAAATAACTGAAAAACACAAACAGTTTGTTGGGAGAGGGGAACACAACAAAACAATGACAAGCACAAACAGTTTGGTTGGAGAGCGGAACACAACAAAACACTGTTAAATACAAAGAGTTTGGTGGGATAAAGGTACAAAACAAAACACTGATAATCACAAAGAAATTGGCGGGAGAGGGGAATACAAGTAAACACTGATAAACACAAACAGATTACTGAGAGAGGGGAACACAACAAAACACTAATGAATAGAAACAGTTTGATGGGAAAGGGGAACACACAACAAAACACTGCTAAATACAAACAGATTGATGGGAGAGGGGAACACAACAAAATACTGGTAAACATAAACAGATTGGTGAGAGAGGGGAACACAAGAAAACACTGATAAATACAAACAGTTTGTTAGGAGAGGGGAACACAACAAAACAATGACAAGCACAAACAGTTTGGTAGGAGAGGGGAATACAACAAAACACTGATAAACACAAAAAGATTGGCGGGAGAGGGGTCACAACAAATCACTGAAAAACACAAACAGTTTGTTGGGAGAGGGGAACACAACAAAACAATGACAAGCACAAACAGTTTGGTTGGAGAGCGGAACACAACAAAACACTGTTAAATACAAAGAGTTTGGTGGGATAAAGGTACAAAACAAAACACTGATAATCACAAAGAAATTGGCGGGAGAGGGGAATACAAGAAAACACTGATAAACACAAACAGATTACTGAGAGAGGGAACACAACAAAACACTAATGAATAGAAACAGTTTGATGGGAAGGGGAACACACAACAAAACACTGCTAAATACAAACAGATTGATGGGAGAGGGGAACACAACAAAATACTGGTAAACATAAACAGATTGGTGAGAGAGGGGAACACAAGAAAACACTGATAAATACAAACAGTTTGTTGGGAGAGGGGAACACAACAAAACAATGACAAGCACAAACAGTTTGGTGGGAGAGGGAATACAACAAAACACTGATAAACACAAAAAGATTGGCGGGAGAGGGGAACACAACAAATCACTGATAAACAGAAACAGTTTGTTGGGAGGGAAACACAACAAAACAATGACAAGCACAAACAGTTTGGTTGGAGAGGGGAACACAACAAAACACTGATAAGTAGAAACAGTTTGGTGGGAGAGGGAACACAACAAAACACTATTAAGCATAAACAGATTGGTGAGAGAGGGAACACAATAAAACACTGGTAAATATAAACAGTTTGGTGTGAGAGGGGAACACAACAAAACACTGGTAAATACAAAGAGTTTGGTGGGAGAGGGTTACACAAAAAAACACTGATAAACACAAATAGCTTGGTGAGAGAGGGGAACACAATAAAACACTGATAAACACAAACAGATTAGTGAGAGAGGGAACACAACAAAACACTGATAAATAGAAACAGTTTGATGGGAGAGGAAACACACAACAAAACAATGATAAACAGAAACAGATTGGTGGGAGGAGGGAACACAACAAAACAAGAGTAAATACAAACAGTTTGGTGGGAGAGAGAAACACAACAAAACACTGGTAAATACAAAGAGTTTGGTGGGAGAGGGAAACAAAACAAAAAACTTGTAAATACATATAGTTTGGTAAGAAAGAGGAATACAACAAACACTGATAAACACAAAAAGATTGGTGAGAGAGGGGAACACAACAAAACACTATTAAGCATAAACAGATTGGTGAAAGAGGGAACACAATAAAACACTGGTAAATATAAACAGTTTGGTGTGAGAGGGGAACACAACAAAACACTGATAAACACAAACAGTTTGATGGGAGAGGGGAACACAACAAAACAAAGTGAAGCACAAACAGTTTGGTTAGAAAGGGGAACATAAAAAACACTGATAAACACAAACAAATTCGCGGGAGAGGGGAACACAACAAAACACTAATAAACACAAACAGATTTCCAGGAGAAAGGAACACAACAAAACACTGATTTATAGAAACAGTGTGGTGGGAGAGGGGAACACAAGAAAACACTGGTAAATACAAACAGTTTGGTGGGAAAGGGAACAAAACCAAACACTGGTAAACATAAACATATTGGTGGGAGGGGGAACACAACAAAACAATGATAAACACAAACAGATTGGTTGGAGAAGGGAACACAACAAAACACGAGTAAATACAAACAGTTTGTTAGGAGAGGTGAACACAACAAAACAATGACAAGCACAAACAGTGTTGTAGGAGAGGAGAATACAACAAAACACTGATAAACACAAAAAGATTGGCGGGAGAGGGGGACACAACAAATCACTGAAAAACACAAACAGTGTGTTGGGAGAGGGGAACACAACAAAACAATGACAAGCAAAAACAGTTTGGTTGGAGAGCGGAACACAACAAAACACTGTTAAATACAAAAATTTGGTGGGATAAAGGTACAAAACAAAACACTGATATTCACAAACAAATTGGCGGGAGAGGGGAATACAAGAAAACACTGATAAACACAAACAGATTACTGAGAGAGGGGAACACAACAAAACACTGATGAATGGAAACAGTTTGATGGGAAAGGGGAACACACAACAAAACACTGGTAAATACAAACAGATTGATGGGAGAGGGGAACACAACAAAATACTGGTAAACATAAACAGATTGGTGAGAGAGGGGAACACAACAAAACACTGATAATCACAAACAGGAGGTGGAGGAGAGGGGAACACAAGAAAACACTGACAAACACAAATAGCTTGGTGAGAGAGGGGAACACAACAAAACACTGATAAACACAAACAGATTAGTGAGATAGGGGACACAACAAAACACAGTAAATACAAACAGTGTGGTGGGAGAGGGAACACAAGAAAACACTGGTAAATACAAAAGAGTTAGGTGGGAAAGGGGAACACAACAAAACACTGGTAAACATAAACATATTGGTGGGAGAGGGAACACAACAAAACAATGATAAACACAAACAGATTGGTTGGAGAAGGGAACACAACAAAACACGAGTAAATACAAACAGTTTGTTAGGAGAGGTGAACACAACAAAACAATGACAAGCACAAACAGTTTGGTAGGAGAGGGGAATACAACAAAACACTGATAAACACAAAAAGATTGGCGGGAGAGGGGTCACAACAAATCACTGAAAAACACAAACAGTTTGTTGGGAGAGGGAACACAACAAAACAATGACAAGCACAAACAGTTTGGTTGGAGAGCGGAACACAACAAAACACTGTTAAATACAAAGAGTTTGGTGGGATAAAGGTACAAAACAAAACACTGATAATCACAAAGAAATTGGCGGGAGAGGGGAATACAAGTAAACACTGATAAACACAAACAGATTACTGAGAGAGGGGAACACAACAAAACACTAATGAATAGAAACAGTTTGATGGGAAAGGGGAACACACAACAAAACACTGCTAAATACAAACAGATTGATGGGAGAGGGGAACACAACAAAATACTGGTAAACATAAACAGATTGGTGAGAGAGGGGAACACAAGAAAACACTGATAAATACAAACAGTTTGTTGGGAGAGGGGAACACAACAAAACAATGACAAACACAAACAGTTTGGTAGGAGAGGGGAATACAACAAAACACTGATAAACACAAAAAGATTGGCGGGAGAGGGGAACACAACAAATCACTGATAAACAGAAACAGTTTGTTGGGAGAGGGAAACACAACAAAACAATGACAAGCACAAACAGTTTGGTTGGAGAGCGGAACACAACAAAACACTGATAAGTAGAAACAGTTTGGTGGGAGAGGGAACACAACAAAACACTATTAAGCATAAACAGATTGGTGAGAGAGGGAACACAATAAAACACTGGTAAATATAAACAGTTTGGTGTGAGAGGGGAACACAACAAAACACTGGTAAATACAAAGAGTTTGGTGGGAGAGGGTTACACAAAAAAACACTGATAAACACAAATAGCTTGGTGAGAGAGGGGAACACAATAAAACACTGATAAACACAAACAGATTAGTGAGAGAGGGGAACACAACAAAACACTGATAAATAGAAACAGTTTGATGGGAGAGGGAAACACACAACAAAACAATGATAAACAGAAACAGATTGGTGGGAGGAGGGAACACAACAAAACAAGAGTAAATACAAACAGTTTGGTGGGAGAGAGAAACACAACAAAACACTGGTAAATACAAAGAGTTTGGTGGGAGAGGGAAACAAAACAAAAAACTTGTAAATACATATAGTTTGGTAAGAAAGAGGAATACAACAAACACTGATAAACACAAAAAGATTGGTGAGAGAGGGGAACACAACAAAACACTATTAAGCATAAACAGATTGGTGAAAGAGGGAACACAATAAAACACTGGTAAATATAAACAGTTTGGTGTGAGAGGGGAACACAACAAAACACTGATAAACACAAACAGTTTGATGGGAGAGGGGAACACAACAAAACAAAGTGAAGCACAAACAGTTTGGTTAGAAAGGGGAACATAAAAAACACTGATAAACACAAACAAATTCGCGGGAGAGGGGAACACAACAAAACACTAATAAACACAAACAGATTTCCAGGAGAAAGGAACACAACACAACACTGATTTATAGAAACAGTGTGGTGGGAGAGGGGAACACAAGAAAACACTGGTAAATACAAAGAGTTTGGTGGGAAAAGGGAACAAAACCAAACACTGGTAAACATAAACATATTGGTGGGAGAGGGGAACACAACAAAACAATGATAAACACAAACAGATTGGTTGGAGAAGGGAACACAACAAAACACGAGTAAATACAAACAGTTTGTTAGGAGAGGTGAACACAACAAAACAATGACAAGCACAAACAGTGTTGTAGGAGAGGAGAATACAACAAAACACTGATAAACACAAAAAAGATTGGGGAGAGGGGGACACAACAAATCACTGAAAAACACAAACAGTGTGTTGGGAGAGGGGAACACAACAAAACAATGACAAGCAAAAACAGTTTGGTTGGAGAGCGGAACACAACAAAACACTGTTAAATACAAAAAGTTTGGTGGGATAAAGGTACAAAACAAAACACTGATATTCACAAACAAATTGGCGGGAGAGGGGAATACAAGAAAACACTGATAAACACAAACAGATTACTGAGAGAGGGGAACACAACAAAACACTGATGAATGGAAACAGTTTGATGGGAAAGGGGAACACACAACAAAACACTGGTAAATACAAACAGATTGATGGGAGAGGGGAACACAACAAAATACTGGTAAACATAAACAGATTGGTGAGAGAGGGGTACACAACAAAACACTGATAATCACAAACAAATTGGAGGAGAGGGGAACACAAGAAAACACTGACAAACACAAATAGCTTGGTGAGAGAGGGGAACACAACAAAACACTGATAAACACAAACAGATTAGTGAGATAGGGGGACACAACAAAACACGAGTAAATACAAACAGTGTGGTGGGAGAGGGGAACACAAGAAAACACTGGTAAATACAAAGAGTTAGGTGGGAAAGGGGAACACAACCAAACACTGGTAAACATAAACATATTGGTGGGAGAAGGGAACACAACAAAACAATGATAAACACAAACAGATTGGTTGGAGAAGGGAACACAACAAAACACGAGTAAATACAAACAGTTTGTTAGGAGAGGTGAACACAACAAAACAATGACAAGCACAAACAGTTTGGTAGGAGAGGGGAATACAACAAAACACTGATAAACACAAAAAGATTGGCGGGAGAGGGGTCACAACAAATCACTGAAAAACACAAACAGTTTGTTGGGAGAGGGGAACACAACAAAACAATGACAAGCACAAACAGTTTGGTTGGAGAGCGGAACACAACAAAACACTGTTAAATACAAAGAGTTTGGTGGGATAAAGGTACAAAACAAAACACTGATAATCACAAAGAAATTGGCGGGAGAGGGGAATACAAGTAAACACTGATAAACACAAACAGATTACTGAGAGAGGGGAACACAACAAAACACTAATGAATAGAAACAGTTTGATGGGAAAGGGGAACACACAACAAAACACTGCTAAATACAAACAGATTGATGGGAGAGGGGAACACAACAAAATACTGGTAAACATAAACAGATTGGTGAGAGAGGGGAACACAAGAAAACACTGATAAATACAAACAGTTTGTTGGGAGAGGGGAACACAACAAAACAATGACAAGCACAAACAGTTTGGTAGGAGAGGGGAATACAACAAAACACTGATAAACACAAAAAGATTGGCGGGAGAGGGGAACACAACAAATCACTGATAAACAGAAACAGTTTGTTGGGAGAGGGAAACACAACAAAACAATGACAAGCACAAACAGTTTGGTTGGAGAGCGGAACACAACAAAACACTGATAAGTAGAAACAGTTTGGTGGGAGAGGGAACACAACAAAACACTATTAAGCATAAACAGATTGGTGAGAGAGGGAACACAATAAAACACTGGTAAATATAAACAGTTTGGTGTGAGAGGGGAACACAACAAAACACTGGTAAATACAAAGAGTTTGGTGGGAGAGGGTTACACAAAAAAACACTGATAAACACAAATAGCTTGGTGAGAGAGGGGAACACAATAAAACACTGATAAACACAAACAGATTAGTGAGAGAGGGGAACACAACAAAACACTGATAAATAGAAACAGTTTGATGGGAGAGGGAAACACACAACAAAACAATGATAAACAGAAACAGATTGGTGGGAGGAGGGAACACAACAAAACAAGAGTAAATACAAACAGTTTGGTGGGAGAGGGAAACACAACAAAACACTGGTAAATACAAAGAGTTTGGTGGGAGAGGGAAACAAAACAAAAAACTTGTAAATACATATAGTTTGGTAAGAAAGTGGAATACAACAAACATTGATAAACACAAAAAGATTGGTGAGAGAGGGGAACACAACAAAACACTATTAAGCATAAACAGATTGGTGATAGAGGGAACACAATAAAACACTGGTAAATATAAACAGTTTGGTGTGAGAGGGGAACACAACAAAACACTGATAAACACAAACAGTTTGATGGGAGAGGGGAACACAACAAAACAAAGTGAAGCACAAACAGTTTGGTTAGAAAGGGGAACATAAAAAACACTGATAAACACAAACAAATTCGCGGGAGAGGGGAACACAACAAAACACTAATAAACACAAACAGATTTCCAGGAGAAAGGAACACAACAAAACACTGATTTATAGAAACAGTGTGGTGGGAGAGGGGAACACAAGAAAACACTGGTAAATACAAAGAGTTTGGTGGGAAAGGGGAACACAACCAAACACTGATAAACATAAACATATTGGTGGGAGAGGGGAACACAACAAAACAATGATAAACACAAACAGATTGGTTGGAGAAGGGAACACAACAAAACACGAGTAAATACAAACAGTTTGTTAGGAGAGGTGAACACAACAAAACAATGACAAGCACAAACAGTGTGGTAGGAGAGGAGAATACAACAAAACACTGATAAACACAAAAAGATTGGCGGGAGAGGGGGACACAACAAAACACTGATGAATGGAAACAGTTTGATGGGAAAGGGGAACACACAACAAAACACTGGTAAATACAAACAGATTGATGGGAGAGGGGAACACAACAAAATACTGGTAAACATAAACAGATTGGTGAGAGAGGGGTACACAACAAAACACTGATAATCACAAACAAATTGGAGGAGAGGGGAACACAAGAAAACACTGACAAACACAAATAGCTTGGTGAGAGAGGGGAACACAACAAAACACTGATAAACACAAACAGATTAGTGAGAGAGGGGGACACAACAAAACACGAGTAAATACAAACAGTGTGGTGGGAGAGGGGAACACAAGAAAACACTGGTAAACATAAACATATTGGTGGGAGAAGGGAACACAACAAAACAATGATAAACACAAACAGATTGGTTGTAGAAGGGAACACAACAAAACACGAGTAAATACAAACAGTTTGTTAGGAGAGGTGAACACAAAAAAACAATGACAAGCACAAACAGTTTGGTAGGAGAGGGGAATACAACAAAACACTGATAAACACAAAAAGATTGGCGGAAGAGGGGGACACAACAAATCACTGAAAAACACAAACAGTGTGTTGGGAGAGGGGAACACAACAAAACAATGACAAGCACAAACAGTTTGGTTGGAGAGCGGAACACAACAAAACACTGTTAAATACAAAGAGTTTGGTGGGATAAAGGTACAAAACAAAACACTGATAATCACAAACAGATTGGCGGGAGAGGGGAATACAAGAAAACACTGATAAACACAAACAGATTACTGAGAGAGGGGAACACAACAAAACACTGATGAATAGAAACAGTTTGATGGGAAAGGGGAACACACAAAAAACACGAGTAAATACAAACAGTTTGTTGGGAGAAGAAAACACAACAAAACACTGGTAAATACAAAGAGTTTGGTGAATGAGGGAAACAAAACAAAACACTGATAAACACAAAATCTTTGTTGGGAGAGGGGAACACAACAAAACAATGTGAAGCACAAACAGTTTGGTTACTGAGTGGAACATAAAAAGACACTGATAAACACAAACAGATTCGCGGGAGAGGGGAACACAACAAAACACTGAAAAACACAAACAGATTTCCAGGAGAGGGTAACACAACAAAACACTGATTTATAGAAACATTGTGGTGGGAGAGGGGAACATAACAAAACACAGGTAAATATAAAGAGTTTGGTGGAAGAGGGGTACACAACAAAACACTGATAAACACAAACAGATTAGTGGGAGAGGGGGACACAACAAAACACTGATGAATGGAAACAGTTTGATGGGAAAGGGGAACACACAACAAAACACTATTAATCATAAACAAATTGGTGGGAGAGGGAACACAATAAAACACTGATAAACACAAACAGATTTCCAGAAGAGGGGAACACAACAAAACACTTATTTATAGAAACAGTGTGGTGGGAGATGGGAACACAACAAAACACTGGTAAATACAAAGAGTTTGGTGGGATAAAGGTACAAAACAAAACACTGATAATCACAAACAAATTGGCGGGAGAGGGGAACACAAGAAAACACTGATAAACACAAACAGATTACTGACAAGGGGAACACAACAAAACACTGATAAATAGAAACAGTTTGATGGGAAAGGGGAACACACAACAAAACACTGGTAAA